>NW_027142839.1:0-137883 GCF_026170545.1 Melanerpes formicivorus
CACTGGCCCAGCCCCAGCCCCATCCTTGCCCCCAGCCCAGCCCTAGCCCGGCCCCAGCTCCAGCCCCAGCCCCAGCCCCAGCCCTGCCCCCAGTCCCAGCCCCAGTCCCTGCCCCAGCCCAGTCCTGGTCGCAGCCCCAGCCCCAGTCCAGCCCCAACCCTGCCCCAGCCTAGGCCCATCCCCAGCCCAGCCCCATCCCCAGCCCAGCCCCTGCCCTGGACCCAGCCCCCAGCCCCACTCCAGCCCCATCCCCAGCCCAGGTCCAGCCCTGCCCCAGCCCCAAGCCCTAGACCCAGCCCTGCCCCCATCCCATCCCCAGCCCCAGCCCTGCCCCAGTTCAGCCCTAGCCCAGCCCCGCCCCAGCCCCAGCCCCAGCCCCAGCCCCTGCCCTGTACCTAGCCCCAGCCCCAGCCCCAGCCCCCAGCCCAACCCCAGCCCCGACCTAGCCCAGCCCCAGCCCCAACCCTCAGCCCCAGCCCAGCTCCAGCCACAGCCCAGCCACAGCCCTGGACCCAGCCCCAGCCCAGCCCCATCCCCAGCCCTGCCCCAGCCCTGCCCTCAGCCCAGCCCCCAGCCCCAGCCCGGACCCCAGTCCTGCCCCAGCCCTGGACACAGCCCCACCCTGGACCCAGCCCCAGCCCCAGCCCAGCCCCAGCCCTGCTCCCAGGATAGCCCCAGCCCCAGCCCAGCCCCTGCCCTGGACCCAGCCCCAGCCCTGGACCCAGCCCCAGCCCCCCACCCCCAGCCTCATCCCCAGCCCAGCCCCATCCCTGCCCCCATCCCAGCCCCCAGCCCCAGCCCTTGCCCAGCCCAGCCCCAGCCACCGCCCAGCCCCACCCCAGCCTCATCCCCAGCCCAGGCCCAGCCCTGCCCCAGCCCAGCGCAGCCCCCATCCCCATCCCTGCCCCCAGCCCAGCCCCAGCCCCAGCCCTGCCCCAGCCCAGCCCCAGCCACCGTCCAGCCCCTACCCTAGACCCAGCCCCGTCCCCCACCCCAGCCCCAACCCCAGCCCCAGCCCTGCCCCAGCTCAGCCCCAGGCCTGACCTCAGCCCTGCCCCAGCCCTGGCTCCAGCCCAAGCCCCAGCCCTGCCCATGCCTTGGTTCCAGCCCCAGCCCCAGCCCTGCGCCAACCCAGCCCCAGCCCAAGGCCCAGTCTCAAGCCTAGTCCTTCCCCAGCCCTGGCCCCAATCCAGCCCCAGCCCTACCCCTACCTCAGCCCTAGCCCCAGCCCTGCCCCAGCCCCAGCCCCAGTCCCACCCTCCGCCACCAGCCCAGCCCCAGCCCCAACCTTGGCCCCCAGCCCAGCCCCAGTTCCAGCCCTGCCCCAGTCCCCCGCCCCAGACCCAGCCACAGCCCCAGCCCTGTGCCAGCCCTACCCCAGCCCAGCCCCGGGTCCCAGCCCAGCCCAAGCACTGGCCCAGCCCCAGCCCCCATCCTTACCCCCCAGCCCAGCCCTAGCCCGGCCCCAGCTCCAGCCCCAGCCCCAGCCCCAGCCCTGCCCCAGTCCCAGCCCCAGTCCCTGCCCCAGCCCCAGTCCTGGTCGCAGCCCCAGCCCCAGTCCAGCCCCAACCCTGCCCCAGCCTAGGCCCATCCCCAGCCCAGCCCCCATCCCCAGCCCAGCCCCTGCCCTGGACCCAGCCCCAGCCCCACTCCAGCCCCATCCCCAAGCCCAGGTCCAGCCCTGCCCCAGCCCAAGCCCTAGACCCAGCCCCTGCCCCCATCCCATCCCCAGCCCCAGCCCTGCCCCAGTTCAGCCCTAACCCAGCCCTGCCCCAGCCCCAGCCCCAGCCCCTGCCCTGGACCCAGGCCACAGCCACAACCCCAGCCACAGCCCCAGCCCAGCCCCAGCCCTGCCCCAGCCCCAGCCTCAGCCCCAGCCCCACCCCCACCCTCGGCCCCCAGCCCAGACCCTGCCCCAGCCCAGTCCCTGTCCTGGACCCAGCCCCAGCCCAGCCCCCAGCCATAGCCCATCCCCAGCCCTGGACCCCGGCCCCAGCCCAGCCCCAGCCCCAGCCCAGCCTCATTCCCTGCCCAGCCCCAGCCCTGCCCCAGCCCAAACCCCAGCCCCGGCCCCATCCCCATCCCTGCCCCCCAGCCCAGCCCCAGCCCCAAGCCCTGCCCCATCCCAGCCCCAGCCCCAACCCCAGCCCTGCCCTCAGCCCAGACCCAGGCCCAGACCCAGCCCTGCCCTCAGCCCAGCCCCAGGCCCGGACCCAGCCCCGGCCTCAGCCCAGCCCTAAGCTAGCCCTGCCCCAGCCCCTGCCCCAGCCCATTCCTGGTTCCAGCCCAGCCCCAGCCCTGGACCCAGCCCCAGCCCCAGCCCCAGCCCTAGCCCAGCCCTGCCCTCAGCCCAGCCCCAGGCCCCGGACCCAGCCCCCAGCCGTGGGACCCAGCCCCAGCCCCAGCCCAGCCTTAGCCCAGCCCCCAGCCCTGGACCCAGCCCCAGCCCAGCCCTAGCCCAGCCCTGACCCAGCCCCATCCCTAGCCCAGCCCTGCCCTCAGCCCAGACCCAGGCCCGGACCCAGCCCCGGCCTCAGCCCAGCCCTAACCTAGCCCTGCCCCAGCCCCCGCCCTGCCCAGCCCCAGCCCTGCACCGAACCCAGCCCCAGCCCGGATCCAGCCCTGCCCCAGCTCTGGCCCCAGCCCTGTCCCCAGCCCCAGCCCGTGCCCCAGCCCCAGCCCTAGCCCAGCTTGCCCTCAGCCCCAGCCCCAGCCCCAGCCCCAGCCCAGCCCAGCCCCAGCCCCAGCCCTAGCCCAGCCCCCAGCCCCACACTCAGCCCCAGCCCAGCTCCAGCCACAGCCCCAGCCACAGCCCTGGACCCAGCCCCAGCCCAGCCCCAGCCCCAGCCCTGCCCCAGCCCTGCCCTCAGCCCAGCCCCAGCCCCAGCCCGGAACCAGTCCTGCCCCAGCCCTGGACACAGCCCCACCCTGGACCCAGCCCCAGCCCCAGCCCAGCCCCCAGCCCTGCCCCAGCCTAGCCCCAGCCCCAGCCCAGCCCCTGCCCTGGACCCAACCCCAGCCCCCGCCCTAGCCCAGCCCCAGCCCCACCCTCAGCCCCAGCCCAGCTCCAGCCACAGCCCAGCCACAGCCCTGGACCCAGCCCCAGCCCAGCCCCATCCCCAGCACTGCCCCAGCCTAGCCCCAGCACCAGCCCAGACCCTGCCCTGGACCCAACCCCAGCCCCACCCCAGCCTCATCCCCAGCCCAGCCCCATCCCTGCCCCCCAGCCCCAGCCCCAGTCCCAGCCCTGCCCAGCCCAGCCCCAGCCAACCGCCCAGCCCCACCCCCAGCCTCATCCCCAGCCCAGGCCCTGCCCTGCCCCCAGCCCAGCGCAGCCCCATCCCCATCCCTGCCCCCAGCCCAGCCCAGCCCCAGCCCTGCCCCAGCCCAGCCCCAGCCACCGTCCAGCCCCTACCCTAGACCCAGCCCCGTCCCCACCCCAGCCCCAACCCCCAGCCACAGCCCTGCCCCAGCCCAGCCCCAGGCCTGACCTCAGCCCTGCCCCAGACCTGGCTCCAGCCCAAGCCCCAGCCCCAGCCCAGCCCCTACCCTGGACCCAGCCCCAGCCCAGCCCTAGCCCATCCCCAACCCCACCCTCAGCCCCAGCCCAGCTCCAGCCACAGCCCAGCCCCAGCCCTGGACCCAGCCCCAGCCCTGCCCCAGCCACAGCCCTGCCCTAGCCCTGCCCCAGCTCCAGCCCCAGCCCCAGCCCAGCCCCAGCCCTGTACCCAGTCCAGCCCCAGACAAAGCCCCTGCTCCAGCACAGCCCCAGCCACCGCCCAGCCCCCTGCCCTGGACCCAGCCCCAGCCCCAGCCCTCTCCCAGTGCCCGCACCAGCCCCGCCCCAGCCCCGGCCACAGCCCAGCTCCAGCCCAGCTCCAGCTCCAGCCCCAGCTCTAGCCCCAGCTCCAGCCCCAGCCCCAGCACCAGCCCAGTTCCAGCCCCACCCTCAGCACCAGCCCAGCCCCCAGCCATAGCCCAGCCCCAGACCTGGACCTAGCCCCAGCCCAGCCCCAGCCCCAGCCACAGCCCTGCCCCAGCCCTGGACCCAGCCCCAGCCCTAGCCCAGCCCCAGAACCCAGCCCCAGCCCAACCCCAGCGCCAGCCCTGCCCTCAGCCCAACCCTGCCCTCAGCCCAGCCCCAGACCCAGCCTGGCCCCAGCCCTGTCCCTAGCCCCAGCCACAGCCCTAGCCTCACCCTTGCCACCAGCCCAGCCCCAGCCCCAACCTTGGCCCCAGCCCAGCCCCAGTTCCAGCCCTGCCCCCAGTCCCCGCCCCAGACCCAGCCACAGCCCCAGCCCTGTGCCAGCCTTACCCCAGCCCAGCCCCGGTCCCAGCCCAGGCCCAAGCACTGGCCCAGCCCGAGCCCCAGCCCCATCCTTGCCCCAGCCCAGCCCTAGCCCGGCCCCAGCTCCAGCCCCCAGCCCCAGCCCTGCCCCACTCCCTGCCCCAGCCCAGTCCTGGTCGCAGCCCAGTCCCAGTCCAGCCCCAGCCCTGCCCCAACCTAGGCCCATCCCCAGCCCAGCCCCTGCCCTGGACCCAGCCCCCAGCCCCCACTCCAGCCTCATCCCCAACCCAGGTCCAGCCCTGACCCAGCCCAAGCCCCCAGACCCAGCCCATCCCTGCCCCCAGCCCAGCCCCAGCCCCAGCCCCAGCCCTGCCCCAGTTCAGCCCCTAGCCCAGCCCTGCCCCAGCCCCAGCTCTGCACCGAACGCGGAGGCCCCAGCCCGATCCCAGCCCCTGCCCCAGCTCTAGCCCCAAGCCCTGCCCCCAGCCCCGGCCCCTGCCCCAGCCCCTGCCCCAGCCCTAGCCCAGCCCTGCCCTCAGCCCCAGCCCCAGCCAGCCACACTCGGCCCCAGCCCAGCCCCTACCCTGGACCCAGCCCCAGCCCATCCCCAGCCCCAGCCCCAGCCCAGCCCTAGCCCAGCCCCAGCCCCACCCTCAGCCCCAGCCCAGCTCCAGCCACAGCCCAGCCACAGCCCTGGACCCAGCCCCAGCCCAGCCCCATCACCAGCCCTGCCCCAGCCCTGCCCTCAGCCCAGCCCCAGCACCAGCCCTGCCCCAGCCTAGCCCAAGCCCCCCGTCCAGGCCCTGCCCTGGACCCAGTCCCAGCCCCAGCCCAGCCCCAGCCCAGCCCCAGCCACCACCCAGCCCCAGCCCTGCCGCCAGCCCAGCCCCAGCCCCACCCTGGACCGAGCCCCAGCCCCAGCCCTTCCCCAGCCCTGCCCAACCTAGCCCCAGCCCCAGCCCAGCCCCTGCCCTGGACCCAGCCCCAGCCCCACCCCATCCTCATCCCCAGCCACAGCCCTGCCCCCAGCCCCAGCCCAGCCCCTGAACTGGACCCAGCCCCTGCCCTGGTCCCAGCCCCAGCCCAGCCCCAGCCCCAGCCACAGCCTAGCCTCAGCCCTGGACCCAGCCCCATTCACAGCCCCGGCCCCAGCCAAGTCCTAGCCCAGCCCCAGCCCTGCCCCTCAGCCCCAGCCCAGCTCCAGCCACAGCCCAGCCACGGCCCTGGACCCAGCCCCAGCCCCAGCCCTGCCCTATTACAGCCCCAGCCCTGCCCCAGCCCACCACCAGCCCCCAGCCCTGCCCCCAGCCCAACCCCAGCCCCAGCCAAAGCCCTGCCCCAGCCCAGCCCCAGCCACCACCCTACCCCAGCCCTTGACCCCACCCCAGCCCCAGCCCTCTCCCAGTCCCCGCCCCCAGCCCCAGCCCCAGACCCACTCCCGGCCCCAGCCCTGGCCCCAGCCAAGCCCCACTCACGTCCCCATCCCCAGCCCCAACCCAGCTCCAGCCACAGCCCAGCCCCAGCCCTGCCTGGACCCAGCCCCAGCCCCACCCCAGCCTCATCCCCAGCCCAGGCCCAGCCCTGCCCCAGCCCAGCCCCATCCCCAGCCCCAGCCCTGCACCGAACCCAGCCCCAGCCCGGCCCCAGCCCTGGACCCAGCCACAGCCCTGCCCCAGCCCCCAGCCCTGCCCCGGCCCAGCCCCAGCCCCAGCCCCAGCCCTGCCCTGGACCCAGCCCCAGCCCCACCCCAGCCTCATCCCCAGCCCAGGCCCAGCCCTGCCCCAGCCCAGCCCCATCCCCAGCCCCAGCCCTGCACCGAAACCCAGCCCCAGCCCCGGCCCCCAGCCCTGGACCCAGCCACAGCCCTGCCCCAGCCCCAGCCCTGCCCCGGCCCAGCCCCAGCCCCAGCCCAGCCCCTGCCCTGGACCCAGCCCCTGCCCTGGACCCAGCCCCAGCCACAGCCCCAGCCCCAGCCCTGGACCCAGCCCCAGCCCCACTCCAGCCTCATCCCCAACCCAGGTCCAGCCCTGCCCCAGTTCAGCCCTAGCCCAGCCCTGCCCCAGCCCCCGCCCTGCCCCAGCCCCAACTCTGCACCAAACGCGGGCCCCAGCCCGATCCCAGCCCTGCCCCAGCTCTAGCCCCAGCCCTGCCCCCAGCCCCGGCCCCTGCCCCAGCCCTGCCCCAGCCCTAGCCCAGCCCTGACCTCAGCCCCAGCCCCTGCCCCACACTCGGCCCCAGCCCAGCCCCTGCCCCCAGCCCTGCTCCGGCCCAGCCCCAGCCCCAGCCCAGCCCCTACCCTGGACCCAGCCCCAGCCCAGCCCCAGCCCAGCCCCCAGCCCAGCACCAGCCCAGCCCCAGCCCCAGCCCCAGCCCAGCCCTAGCCCAGCCCCAGCCCCCACACTCAGCCCCAGCCCAGCTCCAGCCACAGCCCAGCCACAGCCCTGGACCCAGCCCCAGCCCAGCCCCATCACCAGCCCTGCCCCCAGCCCTGTCCCCAGCCCCAGCCCCAGCCCTGCCCCTCAGCTCAGCCCCAGGCCCGGACCCAGCCCCGGCCTCAGCCCAGCCCCAAGCTAGGCCTGCCCCAGCCCCTGCTCCAGCCCATTCCTGGTCCCAGCCCAGCCACAGCCCAGCCCCAGCACTGCCCCAGCCCAGCCCCAGCCCCAGCCCAGCCCCAGCCCTGGACCCAGCCCCAGCCCCAGCCCAGCCCTAGCCCAGCAATGACCCAGCCCCAGCCCTAGCCCAGCCCCAGCCTCAGCCCAGCCCGAACCTAGCCCTGCCCCAGCCCCCCGCCCTGCCCAGCCCCAGCCCCTGCACCGAACCCATCCCCAGCCCAGCCCCATTCCCAGACCTGCCCCAGCCCTGCCCTCAGCCCAGCCCCAGCCCCAGCCTGGAACCAGTCCTGCCCCAGCCCTGGACACAGCCCCCACCCTGGACCCCAGCCCAGCCCCAGCCCAGCCCCAGCCTTGCCCCAGCCTAGCCCCAGCCCCAGTCCAGCCCCTGCCCTGGACCCAGTCCCAGCCCCAGCCCAGCCCAAGCCCAGCCCCAGCCTAGCCCCAGCCCCAGCCCTGCCCCAGCCTAGCCCCAGCCCCCAGCCCAGCCCCTGCCCTGGACCCAGCCCCAGCCCCACCCCAGCCCTCATCCCCAGCCCAGCCCCATCCCTGTCCCAGCACAGCCACAGCCCCAGCCCTGCCCCAGCCCAGCCCCAGCCACCCGCCCAGCCCCCACCCCAGCCCCATCCCCAGCCCAGGCCAAGCCCTGCCCCAGCCCAGCGCAGCCCCATCCCCATCCCTGCCCCCAGCCCAGCCCCAGCCCCCAGCCCTGCCCCAGCCACAGCCCAGCCACAGCCCCTGCCCTGCCCTGCCCCAACCCAGTCCCAGCCACAGCCTAGCCTCAGCCCTGGACCCAGCCCCATTCACAGCCCCGGCCCCAGCCAAGTCCTAGCCCAGCCCCAGCCCTGCCCTCAGCCCCCAGCCCAGCTCCAGCCACAGCCCAGCCACGGCCCTGGACCCAGCCCCAGCCCCAGCCCTGCCCTATTACAGCCCCAGCCCTGCCCCAGCCCACCACCAGCCCCAGCCCTGCCCCCAGCCCAACCCCAGCCCCAGCCAAAGCCCTGCCCCAGCCCAGCCCCCAGCCACCACCCTACCCCAGCCCTTGACCCCCACCCCAGCCCCAGCCCTCTCCCAGTCCCCGCCCCAGCCCCAGCCCCAGACCCCACTCCCGGCCCCCAGCCCTGGCCCCAGCCAAGCCCCCACTCACGTCCCCATCCCCAGCCCCAACCCAGCTCCAGCCACAGCCCAGCCCCCAGCCCTGCCCTGGACCCAGCCCCAGCCCCACCACCCCAGCCTCATCCCCAGCCCAGGCCCAGCCCTGCCCCAGCCCCAGCCCCATCCCCAGCCCCCAGCCCTGCACCGAACCCAGCCCCAGCCGGCCCCCAGCCCTGGACCCAGCCACAGCCCTGCCCCAGCCCCAGCCCTGCCCCGGCCCAGCCCCCAGCCCCAGCCCCAGCCCTGCCCTGGACCCAGCCCCAGCCCCACCCCAGCCTCATCCCCAGCCCAGGCCCAGCCCTGCCCCCAGCCCAGCCCCATCCCCAGCCCCAGCCCTGCACCGAACCCAGCCCCAGCCCGGCCCCAGCCCTGGACCCAGCCACAGCCCTGCCCCAGCCCCAGCCCTGCCCCGGCCCAGCCCCAGCCCCAGCCCAGCCCCTGCCCTGGACCCAGCCCCCTGCCCTGGACCCAGCCCCAGCCACAGCCCAGCCCCAGCCCTGGACCCAGCCCCAGCCCCACTCCAGCCTCATCCCCAACCCAGGTCCAGCCCTGCCCCAGTTCAGCCCTAGCCCAGCCCTGCCCCCAGCCCCCGCCCTGCCCCAGCCCCAACTCTGCACCAAACGCGGGCCCCAGCCCGATCCCAGCCCTGCCCCAGCTCTAGCCCCAGCCCTGCCCCCAGCCCCGGCCCCTGCCCCAGCCCTGCCCCAGCCCTAGCCCAGCCCTGACCTCAGCCCCAGCCCCTGCCCCACACTCGGCCCCAGCCCAGCCCCTGCCCCCAGCCCTGCTCCGGCCCAGCCCCAGCCCCAGCCCAGCCCCTACCCTGGACCCAGCCCCAGCCCAGCCCCCAGCCCAGCCCCAGCCCAGCACCAGCCCAGCCCCAGCCCCAGCCCCAGCCCAGCCCTAGCCCAGCCCCAGCCCCACACTCAGCCCCAGCCCAGCTCCAGCCACAGCCCAGCCACAGCCCTGGACCCAGCCCCAGCCCAGCCCCATCACCAGCCCTGCCCCAGCCCTGTCCCAGCCCCAGCCCCAAGCCCTGCCCTCAGCTCAGCCCCAGGCCCGGACCCAGCCCCGGCCTCAGCCCAGCCCCAAGCTAGGCCTGCCCCAGCCCCTGCTCCAGCCCATTCCTGGTCCCAGCCCAGCCACAGCCCAAACCCAGCCCCAGCCCAGCCCCCAGCCCCAGCCCTACCCCCGCCCAGTCCCGGTCCATGCCCAGCCCCAGCCCTGCCCCACCCTCGTCCCCAGCCCAGCCCCTGCCCCAGCCCTACCCCTGCCCAGTCCCGGTCCATGCCCAGCCCCAGCCCTGCCCAGCCCCAGCCCCGCCCAGCCCCACCCCAGCCCCATCCCCAGCCCAGGCCAAGCCCTGCCCCAGCCCAGCGCAGCCCCATCCCCAGCCCCAGCCCTGCCCCAGCCCCAGCCCCAGCCCTGCCCCAGCCCTGCCCTCGGCCCCAGCCCTGCCCAAGTCTTGGTTCCAACCCCAGCCCCAGCCCTGCCCCAGCCCCACCCTCGTCCCCAGCCCAGCCCCAGCCCCAGCCCTAGCCCTGCCCTGGGCTCAGCCCCAGCCCCACCCAAGCCTCGTCCCCTGCCCAGCCACAGCCCTGCCCCAGCCCAAACCCCAGCCCCGGCCCCATCCCCATCCCTGCCCCCCGCCCTGCCCCAGCCCCAGCCCTGCCCCATCCCAGCCCCAGCCCCAGCCCCAGCCCTGCCCTCACCCCAGCCCCAGGCCCGGACCCAGCCCCGGCCTCAGCCCAGCCCCAAGCTAGGACTGACCCAGCCCCTGCTCCAGCCCATTCCTGGTCCCAGCCCAGCCACAGCCCAGCCCCAGCAGTGCCCCAGCCCAGCCCCAGCCCCAGCCCAGCCCCAGCCCTGGACCCAGCCCCAGCCCCAGCCCAGCCCTAGCCCAGCCCTGACCCAGCCCCAGTCCGAGCCCAGCCCCGGCCTCAGCCCAGCCCTAACCTAGCCCTGCCCCAGCCCCCGCCCTGCCCAGCCCCAGTCCTGCAACGAACCCAGCCCCAGCCCGGCCGCAGCCCTGCCCCAGCTCTGGCCCCAGTCCTGGCCCCAGCCCTATCCCCAGCCCCGGCCCCTGCCCCAGCCCCAGCCCTAGCCCAGCCCTGCCCTCAGCCCCAGCCCCAGCCCCACCCTCGGCCCCAGCCCAGCCCCTGCCCCAGCCCTGCCCCGGCCCTGCCCCAGCCCCAGCCCAGCCCCTGCCCTGGACCCAGCCCCAGCCCAGCCACAGCCACAGCCCCAGCCCAGCCCCAGCCCTGCCCAGCTCCAGCCACAGCCCCAGCCCCCAGCCCTGGTCCCAGCCGCAGTCGCAGCCCCGGCCCCAGCCCCGCCCTAGCCCAGCCCCAGCCCCACCCTCAGCCCCAGCCCAGCTCCAGCCACAGCCCAGCCACAGCCCTGGACCCAGCCCCAGCCCAGCCCCATCCCCAGCCCTGCCCCAGCCCTGCCCAAGCCTTGGTTCCAGCCCCGGCACCAGCCCCAGCCCAGCCCCAGCCCAGCCCCAGCCCCGGCCCGAGCCCCAGCCCCAGCCCTGCCCAAGCCTTGGTTCCAGCCCCGGCCCTAGCCCCAGCCCAGCCCCAGCCCTGCCCCAGCCCCAGCGCAGCCCCAGCCGCGGCCCCAGCCCAGCGCCAGCCCTGCCCCATCCCTGCCCTCAGCCCCAGCCCCAGCCCTACTCCAGCCCTGGCCACAGCCCCAGCCCCAGCCGTGCCCCCTGCCCCGGCCCCAGACCTGCTCCAGCCCCTGCCCTAGCCCTGCCCCAGCCCTGACCCGAGCTCCGGCTCAAGCCCAGCCCCATCCCAGCCCCAGCCCAGTACGAGGCCTCAGCCCAGCCCCAGCACCAGCCCAGCCCCCAGCCAAGTCCTAGCCCTGCTCCAGCCCCCACCCCAAGCCCAGCTCAGCCCCAGCCCAGCCCCGGCCCCAGCCCAAGACCCAGCCCTGCCCCAGCTCATCCCCAGCCCAGCCCCAGCCCCAACCCCTGCCCCAGCCCCAGTTCCAGCCCCGGCCCTAGCTCCAGCCCAGCCCCAGCCCAGCCCCGGCCCCAGCCTCCAGCCCCAGACCTGGCCCCAGCCCAGCCCCAGCCCTGCCCCAGGCCTGCCCCTGCCCTACACCCAGCCCACTCCCAGCACAGCCCCAGCACTGCCCCAGCCCAGCCCCAGCCCCAGCCCAGCCCCAGCCCTGGACCCAGCCCCAGCCCCAGCCCAGCCCTAGCCCAGCCCTGACCCAGCCCCAGCCCTAGCCCAGCCCTGCCCTCAGCCCAGCCCCATGCCCGGTCCCAGCCCCGGCCTCAGCCCAGCCCTAACCTAGCCCTGCCCCAGCCCCCGCCCTGCCCAGCCCCAGCCCTGCAACGAACACAGCCCCAGCCCGGACCCAGCCCTGCCCCAGCTCTGGCCCCAGCCCTGTCCCCAGCCCCGGCCCCTGCCCCAGCCCCAGCCCTAGGCTAGCCCTGCCCTCAGCGCCAGCACCAACCTCGGCCCCAGCCCAGCCCCTGACGCAGATCTGCCCCAGCCCAGCCCCAGTCCCAGCCCAGCCCCTGCCCTGTACCTAGCCCCAGCCCAGCCCCAGCCCCAGCCCAGCCCCAGCTCCACCCTAGCCCAGCCCCAGCCCCACCCTCAGCCCCAGCCCCTGCCCCACACTCGGCCCCAGCCTAGCCCCAGCCCCAGCCCTGCCCCAGCCTAGCCCCATCCCCAGCCATGCACGAGCCTAGCCCCAGGCCCAGCCCAGCCCCTGCCCTGGACCCAGCCCAAGCCCCGGACCCAGCCCCAGCCCCACCCCAGCCTCATCCCCAGCCCAGCCCCATCCCTGCCCCCAGCCCAGCCCCAGCCCCAACCCTGCCCATCCCAGCCCCAGCCACCGTCCAGCCCCTACCCTAGACCCAGCCCCGTCCCCACCCCAGCCCCAACCCCAGCCCCAGCCCTGCCCCAGCCCAGCCCCAGGCCTGACCTCAGCCCTGCCCCAGCCCTGGCTCCAGCCCAAGCCCCAGCCCAGGCCCAGCCCTGCCCCCAGCCCCAGCCCCAGCCCTGCCCCAGCCCAGCCCCAACCACCGTCCAGGCCCAACACTAGACCCAGCCCCGTCCCCACCCCAGCCCCAACCCCAGCCCCAGCCCTGCCCCAGCCCAGCCCCAGGCCTGACCTCAGCCCTGTTCCAGACCTGGCTCCAGCCCAAGCCCCAGCCCTAACCCTACCTCAGCCCTAGCCCCAGCCCAGCCCCACCCTCGCCACCAGCACAGCCCCAGCCCCAACCTTGGCCCCAGCCCAGCCCCAGTTCAAGCCCTGCCCCAGCCTTGCCCCAGCCCCGGCCCCAGCCCAGCCCCAGGCCTAGCTTTGCCCCAGTCCACGCCCCAGACCCAGCCACAGCCCCAACCCTGTGCCAGCACTGCCCCAGCCCAGCCCCGGTCCCAGCCCACCCAAGCACTGGCCCAGCCCCCGCCCCAGCCCAATCCTTGCCCCCAGCCCAGCCCGAGTCTGGCCCCAGGCCCAGCCCCAGCCCTGCCCTGGACCCAGCCCCAGCCCCACCCCAGCCTCATCCCCAGCCCAGGCCCAGCCCTGCCCAAGCCCAGACCCAGCCTCATCCCCAGCCCGATTCCAGCCCTGCCCCAGCTCTAGCCCCAGCCCTGCCCCCAGCCCCAGCCCTGCCCCAGGCTTGCCCCAGCCTAGCCCCTGCCCCAGTCCAGCCCCTGCCCTGGACCCAGTCCCAGCCCCAGCCCAGCCCAAGCCGAACCCCAGCCTAGCCCCAACCCCAGCCCTGCCCCAGCCTAGCCCCAGCCCCAGCCCAGCCCCTGCCCTGGACCCAGCCCCAGCCCCACCCCAGCCTCATCCCCAGCCCAGCCCCATCCCTGTCCCAGCCCAGCCACAGCCCCAGCCCTGCCCAGCCCAGCCCCAGCCACCGCCCAGCCCCACCCCAGCCCCATCCCCAGCCCAGGCCAAGCCCTGCCCCAGCCCAGCGCAGCCCCATCCCCATCCCTGCCCCCAGCCCAGCCCCAGCCCCAGCCCTGCCCCAGCCACAGCCCAGCCACAGCCCCTGCCCTGCCCTGCCCCAACCCAGCCCCAGCCACAGCCCAGCCCCTGCCATGGACCCAGCCCCAGCCCAGCCCCAGCCCCAGCCCCAGCCCTGCCCCAGCCCCACCCTCAGCACCAGCCCAGCCCCAGCCCCAGCCCCAGCCCAGCCCCAGCCCCACCCTCAGCACCAGCCCAGCTCCAGCCACAGCCCAGCCACAGCCCTCGTCCTAGCCCCAGCCCAGCCCTAGCCACAGCCACAGCCCTGCCCCAGCCCTGGACCCAGCCCCAGCCCTGCCCCAGCCCAAACCCAGCCCCAGCCCAGCCCCCAGCCCCAGCCCTACCCCTGCCCAGTCCCGGTCCATGCCCAGCCCCAGCCCTGCCCCACCCTCGTCCCCAGCCCAGCCCCTGCCCCAGCCCTACCCCTGCCCAGTCCCGGTGCATGCCCAGCCCCAGCCCTGCCCAGCCCCAGCCCCGCCCAGCCCCAACCCCAGCCCCAGCCCTGCCCAAGACTTGGTTCCAGCCCCAGCCCCAGCCCTGCCCCAGCCCTGCCCACGGCCCCAGCCCTGCCCAAGTCTTGGTTCCAACCCCAGCCCCAGCCCTGCCCCAGCCCCACCCTCGTCCCCAGCCCAGCCCCAGCCCCAGCCCTAGCCCTGCCCTGGACTCAGCCCCAGCCCCACCCAAGCCTCGTCCCCTGCCCAGCCACAGCCCTGCCCCAGCCCAAACCCCAGCCCCGGCCCCATCCCCATCCCTGCCCCCCGCCCAGCCCCAGCCCCAGCCCTGCCCCATCCCAGCCCCAGCCCCAGCCCCAGCCCTGCCCTCAGCCCAGCCCCAGGCCCGGACCCAGCCCCGGCCTCAGCCCAGCCCCAAGCTAGGCCTGCCCCAGCCCCTGCTCCAGCCCATTCCTGGTCCCAGCCCAGCCACAGCCCAGCCCCAGCACTGCCCCAGCCCAGCCCCAGCCCCAGCCCAGCCCCAGCCCTGGACCCAGCCCCAGCCCCAGCCCAGCCCTAGCCCAGCCCTGACCCAGCCCCAGCCCCTGCTCCAGCCCATTCCTGGTCCCAGCCCAGCCCCAACCCCAGCCCCAGCCCTGCCCCAGCCCAGCCCCAGGCCTGACCTCAGCCCTGACCCAGACCTGGCTCCAGCCCAAGCCCCAGCCCTGCCCATGCCTTGGTTCCAGCCCCAGCCCCAGCCCTGCCCAGCCCAGCCCCAGCCACCGCCCAGCCCCACCCCAGCCTCATCCCCAGCCCAGGCCCAGCCCTGCCCCCAGCCCCAGCCCCAGCCCTGCCCCAGCCCAGCCCCAGCCACCGTCCAGCCCCTACCCTAGACCCAGCCCCGTCCCCACCCTAGCCCCAACCCCAGCCCCAGCCCTGCCCCAGCCCAGCCCCAGGCCTGACCTCAGCCCTGCCCCAGACCTGGCTCCAGCCCAAGCCCCAGCCCTAACCCTACCTCAGCCCTAGCCCCAGCCCAGCCCCACCCTCGCCACCAGCCCAGCCCCAGCCCCAACCTTGGCCCCAGACCAGCCCCAGTTCAAGCCCTGCCCCAGCCTTGCCCCAGCCCCGGCCCCAGCCCAGCCCCAGGCCTAGCTTTGCCCCAGTCCACGCCCCAGACCCAGCCACAGCCCCAGCCCTGTGCCAGCACTGCCCCAGCCCAGCCCCGGTCCCAGCCCACACAAGCATTGGCCCAGTCCCCGCCCCAGCCCAATCCTTGCCCCCAGCCCAGCCCGAGTCTGGCCCCAGGCCCAGCCCCAGCCCTGCCCTGGACCCAGCCCCAGCCCCACCCCAGCCTCATCCCCAGCCCAGGCCCAGCCCTGCCCCAGACAAGCCCCATCCCCAGCCCCAGCCCTGCACCGAACCCAGCCCCAGCCCGGCCCCAGCCCTGGACCCAGCCACAGCCCTGCCCCAGCCCCAGCCCTGCCCCGGCCCAGCCCCAGCCCCAGCCCAGCCCCTGCCCTGGACCCAGCCCCTGCCCTGGACCCAGCCCCAGCCACAGCCCAGCCCCAGCCCTGGACCCAGCCCCAGCCCCACTCCAGCCTCATCCCCAACCCAGGTCCAGCCCTGCCGCAGCCCAAGCCCCAGACCCAGCCCCATCCCTGCCCCCAGCCCAGCCCCAGCCCCAGCCCTGCCCCAGTTCAGCCCTAGCCCAGCCCTGCCCCAGCCCCCGCCCTGCCCCAGCCCCAACTCTGCACCAAACGCGGCCCCAGCCCGATCCCAGCCCTGCCCCAGCTCTAGCCCCAGCCCTGCCCCCAGCCCCGGCCCCTGCCCCAGCCCTGCCCCAGCCCTAGCCCAGACCTGCCCTCAGCCCCAGCCCCTGCCCCACACTCGGCCCCAGCCCAGCCCCTGCCCCAGCCCTACTCCGGCCCAGCCCCAGCCCCAGCCCTAGCCCTGCCCTGGACTCAGCCCCAGCCCCACCCAAGCCTCGTCCCCTGCCCAGCCACAGCCCTGCCCCAGCCCTACTCCGGCCCAGCCCCGGCCCCATCCCCATCCCTGCCCCCCACCCAGCCCCAGCCCCAGCCCTGCCCCATCCCAGCCCCAGCCCCAGCCCCAGCCCTGCCCTCAGCCCAGCCCCAGGCCCGGACCCAGCCCCGGCCTCAGCCCAGCCCCAAGCTAGGCCTGCCCCAGCCCCTGCTCCAGCCCATTCCTGGTCCCAGCCCAGCCCCAGCCCAGCCCCAGCACTGCCCCAGCCCAGCCCCAGCCCCAGCCCAGCCCCAGCCCTGGACCCAGCCCCAGCCCCAGCCCAGCCCTAGCCCAGCCCTGACCCAGCCCCAGCCCCTGCTCCAGCCCATTCCTGGTCCCAGCCCAGCCCCAACCCCAGCCCCAGCCCTGCCCCAGCCCAGCCCCAGGCCTGACCTCAGCCCTGACCCAGACCTGGCTCCAGCCCAAGCCCCAGCCCTGCCCATGCCTTGGTTCCAGCCCCAGCCCCAGCCCTGCCCAGCCCAGCCCCAGCCACCGCCCAGCCCCACCCCAGCCTCATCCCCAGCCCAGGCCCAGCCCTGCCCCCAGCCCCAGCCCCAGCCCTGCCCCAGCCCAGCCCCAGCCACCGTCCAGCCCCTACCCTAGACCCAGCCCCGTCCCCACCCCAGCCCCAACCCCAGCCCCAGCCCTGCCCCAGCCCAGCCCCAGGCCTGACCTCAGCCCTGCCCCAGACCTGGCTCCAGCCCAAGCCCCAGCCCTAACCCTACCTCAGCCCTAGCCCCAGCCCAGCCCCACCCTCGCCACCAGCCCAGCCCCAGCCCCAACCTTGGCCCCAGCCCAGCCCCAGTTCAAGCCCTGCCCCAGCCTTGCCCCAGCCCCGGCCCCAGCCCAGCCCCAGGCCTAGCTTTGCCCCAGTCCACGCCCCAGACCCAGCCACAGCCCCAGCCCTGTGCCAGCACTGCCCCAGCCCAGCCCCGGTCCCAGCCCACCCAAGCACTGGCCCAGCCCCCGCCCCAGCCCAATCCTTGCCCCCAGCCCAGCCCCTGCCCCAGCCCTACTCCGGCCCCGCCGCAGCCCCAGCCCAGCCCCTACCCTGGACCCAGCCCCAGCCCAGCCCCAGCCCAGCCCCAGCCCAGCACCAGCCCAGCCCCAGCCCCAGCCCCAGCCCAGCCCCAGCCCAGCCCCAGCCCTGGACCCAGCCCCAGCCCCAGCCCAGCCCTAGCCCAGCCCTGACCCAGCCCCAGCCCTAGCCCAGCCCCAGCCTCAGCCCAGCCCTAACCTAGCCCTGCCCCAGCCCCCGCCCTGCCCAGCCCCAGCCCTGCACCGAACCCAGCCCCAGCCCAGCCCCATCCCCAGCCCCGCCCCAGCCCTGCCCTCAGCCCAGCCCCAGCCCCAGCCTGGAACCAGTTCTGCCCCAGCCCTGGACACAGCCCCACCCTGGACCCAGCCCAACCCCAGCCCAGCCTCAGCCTTGCCCCAGCCTAGCCCCAGCCCCAGTCCAGCCCCTGCCCTGGACCCAGTCCCAGCCCCAGCCCAGCCCAAGCCCAGCCCCAGCCTAGCCCCAGCCCCAGCCCTGCCCCAGCCTAGCCCCAGCCCCAGCCCAGCCCCTGCCCTAGACCCAGCCCCAGCCCCACCCCAGCCTCATCCCCAGCCCAGCCCCATCCCTGTCCCAGACCAGCCACAGCCCCAGCCCTGCCCAGCCCAGCCCCAGCCACCGCCCAGCCCCACCCCAGCCCCATCCCCAGCCCAGGCCAAGCCCTGCCCCAGCCCAGCGCAGCCCCATCCCCATCCCAGCCCCCAGCCCAGCCCCAGCCCCAGCCCTGCCCCAGCCACAGCCCAGCCACAGCCCAGCCCCAGCCCCAGCCGTAGCCCTGCCCTGGACCCAGCCCCAGCCCCACCCTCGGCCCCAGCCCAGCCCCTGCCCCAGCCCTAGCCCAGCCCTGCCCTCAGCCCCAGCCCCAGCCCCATCCTCCACCCCAGCCCAGCCCCACCCTCCGCCCCAGCCCAGCCCCTGCCCCAGCCCTGCCCCGGCCCTGCCCCTGCCCCAGCCCAGCCCTGCCCCGGCCCATCCCTGCCCCCAGCCCAGCCCCAGCCCCAGCCCTGC
The DNA here is from genome assembly GCF_026170545.1 of Melanerpes formicivorus. Taxonomy (NCBI): domain Eukaryota; kingdom Metazoa; phylum Chordata; class Aves; order Piciformes; family Picidae; genus Melanerpes; species Melanerpes formicivorus. Next base: position 17,560 of record NW_027142839.1, read on the forward strand.
CCCAGCCCAGCCCCAGCCACTGTCCAGCCCCTACCCTAGACCCAGCCCCGTCCCCACCCCAGCCCCAACCCCAGCCCCAGCCCTGCCCCAGCCCAGCCCCAGGCCTGACCTCAGCCCTGACCCAGCCCTGGCTCCAGCCCAAGCCCCAGCCCTGCCCATGCCTTGGTTCCAGCCCCAGCCCCAGCCCTGCCCAGCCCAGCCCCAGCCACCGCCCAGCCCCACCCCAGCCTCATCCCCAGCCCAGGCCCAGCCCCGCCCCCAGCCCCAGCCCCAGCCCTGCCCCAGCCCAGCCCCAGCCACCGTCCAGACCCCTACCCTAGACCCAGCCCCGTCCCCACCCCAGCCCCAACCCCAGCCCCAGCCCTGCCCCAGCCCTGCCCCAGACCTGGCTCCAGCCCAAGCCCCAGCCCTAACCCTACCTCAGCCCTAGCCCCAGCCCAGCCCCACCCTCGCCACCAGCCCAGCCCCAGCCCCAACCTTGGCCCCAGCCCAGCCCCAGTTCAAGCCCTGCCCCAGCCTTGCCCCAGCCCCGGCCCCAGCCCAGCCCCAGGCCTAGCTTTGCCCCAGTCCACGCCCCAGACCCAGCCACAGCCCCAGCCCTGTGCCAGCACTGCCCCAGCCCAGCCCCGGTCCCAGCCCACCCAAGCACTGGCCCAGCCCCCGACCCAGCCCAATCCTTGCCCCCAGCCCAGCCCGAGTCCGGCCCCAGGCCCAGCCCCAGCCCTGCCTTGGACCCAGCCCCAGCCCCACCCCAGCCTCATCCCCAGCCCAGGCCCAGCCCTGCCCCAGCCCAGCCCCAGCCCCAGCCCCAGCCCTGCACCGAACCCAGCCCGAGCCCGGCCCCAGCCCTGGACCCAGCCACAGCCCTGCCCCAGCCCCAGCCCTGCCCCGGCCCAGCCCCAGCCCCAGCCCAGCCCCTGCCCTGGACCCAGCCCCTGCCCTGGACCCAGCCCCAGCCACAGCCCAGCCCCAGCCCTGGACCCAGCCCCAGCCCCACTCCAGCCTCATCCCCAACCCAGGTCCAGCCCTGACCCAGCCCAAGCCCCAGACCCAGCCCCATCCCTGTCCCCAGCCCAGCCCCAGCCCCAGCCCTGCCCCAGTTCAGCCCTAGCCCAGCCCTGCCCCAGCCCCCGCCCTGCCCCAGCCCCAACTCTGCACCAAACGCGGCCCCAGCCCGATCCCAGCCCTGCCCCAGCTCTAGCCCCAGCCCTGCCCCCAGCCCCGGCCCCTGCCCCAGCCCTGCCCCAGCCCTAGCCCAGCCCTGCCCTCAGTCCCAGCCCCTGCCCCACACTCGGCCCCAGCCCAGCCCCTGCCCCAGCCCTACTCCGGCCCAGCCCCAGCCCCAGCCCAGCCCCTACCCTGGACCCAGCCCCAGCCCAGCCCCAGCCCAGCCCCAGCCCAGCACCAGCCCAGCCCCAGCCCCAGCCCCAGCCCAGCCCTAGCCCAGCCCCAGCCCCACACTCAGCCCCAGCCCAGCTCCAGCCACAGCCCAGCCACAGCCCTGGACCCAGCCCCAGCCCAGCCCCATCACCAGCCCTGCCCCAGCCCTGCCCCAGCCCCAGCCCCAGCCCTGCCCTCAGCTCAGCCCCAGGCCCGGACCCAGCCCCGGCCTCAGCCCAGCCCCAAGCTAGGCCTGACCCAGCCCCTGCTCCAGCCCATTCCTGGTCCCAGCCCAGCCACAGCCCAGCCCCAGCACTGCCCCAGCCCAGCCCCAGCCCCAGCCCAGCCCCAGCCCTGGACCCAGCCCCAGCCCCAGCCCAGCCCTAGCCCAGCCCTGACCCAGCCCCAGCCCCTGCTCCAGCCCATTCCTGGTCCCAGCCCAGCCCCAACCCCAGCCCCAGCCCTGCCCCAGCCCAGCCCCAGGCCTGACCTCAGCCCTGACCCAGACCTGGCTCCAGCCCAAGCCCCAGCCCTGCCCATGCCTTGGTTCCAGCCCCAGCCCCAGCCCTGCCCAGCCCAGCCCCAGCCACCGCCCAGCCCCACCCCAGCCTCATCCCCAGCCCAGGCCCAGCCCTGCCCCCAGCCCCAGCCCCAGCCCTGCCCCAGCCCAGCCCCAGCCACCGTCCAGCCCCTACCCTAGACCCAGCCCCGTCCCCACCCCAGCCCCAACCCCAGCCCCAGCCCTGCCCCAGCCCAGCCCCAGGCCTGACCTCAGCCCTGCCCCAGACCTGGCTCCAGCCCAAGCCCCAGCCCTAACCCTACCTCAGCCCTAGCCCCAGCCCAGCCCCACCCTCGCCACCAGCCCAGCCCCAGCCCCAACCTTGGCCCCAGCCCAGCCCCAGTTCAAGCCCTGCCCCAGCCTTGCCCCAGCCCCGGCCCCAGCCCAGCCCCAGGCCTAGCTTTGCCCCAGTCCACGCCCCAGACCCAGCCACAGCCCCAGCCCTGTGCCAGCACTGCCCCAGCCCAGCCCCGGTCCCAGCCCACCCAAGCACTGGCCCAGCCCCCGCCCCAGCCCAATCCTTGCCCCCAGCCCAGCCCGAGTCTGGCCCCAGGCCCAGCCCCAGCCCTGCCCCAGCCCAGCCCCATCCCCAGCCCCAGCCCTGCACCGAACCTAGCCCCAGCCCGGCCCCAGCCCTGGACCCAGCCACAGCCCTGCCCCAGCCCCAGCCCTGCCCCGGCCCAGCCCCAGCCCCAGCCCAGCCCCTGCCCTGGACCCAGCCCCTGCCCTGGACCCAGCCCCAGCCACAGCCCAGCCCCAGCCCTGGACCCAGCCCCAGCCCCACTCCAGCCTCATCCCCAACCCAGGTCCAGCCCTGCCGCAGCCCAAGCCCCAGACCCAGCCCCATCCCTGCCCCCAGCCCAGCCCCAGCCCCAGCCCTGCCCCAGTTCAGCCCTAGCCCAGCCCTGCCCCAGCCCCCGCCCTGCCCCAGCCCCAACTCTGCACCAAACGCGGCCCCAGCCCGATCCCAGCCCTGCCCCAGCTCTAGCCCCAGCCCTGCCCCCAGCCCCGGCCCCTGCCCCAGCCCTGCCCCAGCCCTAGCCCAGACCTGCCCTCAGCCCCAGGCCCTGCCCCACACTCGGCCCCAGCCCAGCCCCTGCCCCAGCCCTACTCCGGCCCAGCCCCAGCCCCAGCCCTAGCCCTGCCCTGGACTCAGCCCCAGCCCCACCCAAGCCTCGTCCCCTGCCCAGCCACAGCCCTGCCCCAGCCCTACTCCGGCCCAGCCCCGGCCCCATCCCCATCCCTGCCCCCCACGCAGCCCCAGCCCCAGCCCTGCCCCATCCCAGCCCCAGCCCCAGCCCCAGCCCTGCCCTCAGCCCAGCCCCAGGCCCGGACCCAGCCCCGGCCTCAGCCCAGCCCCAAGCTAGGCCTGCCCCAGCCCCTGCTCCAGCCCATTCCTGGTCCCAGCCCAGCCCCAGCCCAGCCCCAGCAATGCCCCAGTCCAGCCCCAGCCCAGCCCCAGCACTGCCCCAGCCCAGCCCCAGCCCCAGCCCAGCCCCAGCCCTGGACCCAGCCCCAGCCCCAGCCCAGCCCTAACCCAGCCCTGACCCAGTCCCAGCCCCTGCTCCAGCCCATTCCTGGTCCCAGCCCAGCCCCAACCCCAGCCCCAGCCCTGCCCCAGCCCAGCCCCAGGCCTGACCTCAGCCCTGACCCAGACCTGGCTCCAGCCCAAGCCCCAGCCCTGCCCATGCCTTGGTTCCAGCCCCAGCCCCAGCCCTGCCCAGCCCAGCCCCAGCCACCGCCCAGCCCCACCCCAGCCTCATCCCCAGCCCAGGCCCAGCCCTGCCCCCAGCCCCAGCCCCAGCCCTGCCCCAGCCCAGCCCCAGCCACCGTCCAGCCCCTACCCTAGACCCAGCCCCGTCCCCACCCCAGCCCCAACCCCAGCCCCAGCCCTGCCCCAGCCCAGCCCCAGGCCTGACCTCAGCCCTGCCCCAGACCTGGCTCCAGCCCAAGCCCCAGCCCTAACCCTACCTCAGCCCTAGCCCCAGCCCAGCCCCACCCTCGCCACCAGCCCAGCCCCAGCCCCAACCTTGGCCCCAGCCCAGCCCCAGTTCAAGCCCTGCCCCAGCCTTGCCCCAGCCCCGGCCCCAGCCCAGCCCCAGGCCTAGCTTTGCCCCAGTCCACGCCCCAGACCCAGCCACAGCCCCAGCCCTGTGCCAGCACTGCCCCAGCCCAGCCCCGGTCCCAGCCCACCCAAGCACTGGCCCAGCCCCCGCCCCAGCCCAATCCTTGCCCCCAGCCCAGCCCCTGCCCCAGCCCTACTCCGGCCCCGCCGCAGCCCCAGCCCAGCCCCTACCCTGGACCCAGCCCCAGCCCAGCCCCAGCCCAGCCCCAGCCCAGCACCAGCCCAGCCCCAGCCCCAGCCCCAGCCCAGCCCTAGCCCAGCCCCAGCCCCACACTCAGCCCCAGCCCAGCTCCAGCCACAGCCCAGCCACAGCCCTGGACCCAGCCCCAGCCCAGCCCCATCACCAGCCCTGCCCCAGCCCTGCCCCAGCCCCAGCCCCAGCCCTGCCCTCAGCTCAGCCCCAGGCCCGGACCCAGCTCCGGCCTCAGCCCAGCCCCAAGCTAGGCCTGCCCCAGCCCCTGCTCCAGCCCATTCCTGGTCCCAGCCCAGCCACAGCCCAGCCCCAGCACTGCCCCAGCCCAGCCCCAGCCCCAGCCCAGCCCCAGCCCTGGACCCAGCCCCAGCCCCAGCCCAGCCCTAGCCCAGCCCTGACCCAGCCCCAGCCCTAGCCCAGCCCCAGCCTCAGCCCAGCCCTAACCTAGCCCTGCCCCAGCCCCCGCCCTGCCCAGCCCCAGCCCTGCACCGAACCCAGCCCCAGCCCAGCCCCATCCCCAGCCCCGCCCCAGCCCTGCCCTCAGCCCAGCCCCAGCCCCAGCCTGGAACCAGTCCTGCCCCAGCCCTGGACACAGCCCCACCCTGGACCCAGCCCAACCCCAGCCCAGCCTCAGCCTTGCCCCAGCCTAGCCCCAGCCCCAGTCCAGCCACTGCCCTGGACCCAGTCCCGCCCCTGCCCTGGACCCAGTCCCAGCCCCAGCCCAGCCCAAGCCCAGCCCCAGCCTAGCCCCAGCCCCAGCCCTGCCCCAGCCTAGCCCCAGCCCCAGCCCAGCCCCTGCCCTAGACCCAGCCCCAGCCCCACCCCAGCCTCATCCCCAGCCCAGCCCCATCCCTGTCCCAGACCAGCCACAGCCCCAGCCCTGCCCAGCCCAGCCCCAGCCACCGCCCAGCCCCACCCCAGCCCCATCCCCAGCCCAGGCCAAGCCCTGCCCCAGCCCAGCGCAGCCCCATCCCCATCCCTGCCCCCAGCCCAGCCCCAGCCCCAGCCCTGCCCCAGCCACAGCCCAGCCACAGCCCAGCCCCAGCCCCAGCCGTAGCCCTGCCCTGGACCCAGCCCCAGCCCCACCCTCGGCCCCAGCCCAGCCCCTGCCCCAGCCCTAGCCCAGCCCTGCCCTCAGCCCCAGCCCCAGCCCCATCCTCCACCCCAGCCCAGCCCCACCCTCCGCCCCAGCCCAGCCCCTGCTCCAGCCCTGCCCCGGCCCTGCCCCTGCCCCAGCCCAGCCCTGCCCCGGCCCATCCCTGCCCCCAGCCCAGCCCCAGCCCCAGCCCTGCCCCAGCCCAGCCCCAGCCACTGTCCAGCCCCTACCCTAGACCCAGCCCCAGCCCCACCCCAGCCCCAACCCCAGCCCCAGCCCTGCCCCAGCCCAGCCCCAGGCCTGACCTCAGCCCTGACCCAGCCCTGGCTCCAGCCCAAGCCCCAGCCCTGCCCATGCCTTGGTTCCAGCCCCAGCCCCAGCCCTGCCCAGCCCAGCCCCAGCCACCGCCCAGCCCCACCCCAGCCTCATCCCCAGCCCAGGCCCAGCCCCGCCCCCAGCCCCAGCCCCAGCCCTGCCCCAGCCCAGCCCCAGCCACCGTCCAGCCCCTACCCTAGACCCAGCCCCGTCCCCACCCCAGCCCCAACCCCAGCCCCAGCCCTGCCCCAGCCCTGCCCCAGACCTGGCTCCAGCCCAAGCCCCAGCCCTAACCCTACCTCAGCCCTAGCCCCAGCCCAGCCCCACCCTCGCCACCAGCCCAGCCCCAGCCCCAACCTTGGCCCCAGCCCAGCCCCAGTTCAAGCCCTGCCCCAGCCTTGCCCCAGCCCCGGCCCCAGCCCAGCCCCAGGCCTAGCTTTGCCCCAGTCCACGCCCCAGACCCAGCCACAGCCCCAGCCCTGTGCCAGCACTGCCCCAGCCCAGCCCCGGTCCCAGCCCACCCAAGCACTGGCCCAGCCCCCGACCCAGCCCAATCCTTGCCCCCAGCCCAGCCCGAGTCCGGCCCCAGGCCCAGCCCCAGCCCTGCCTTGGACCCAGCCCCAGCCCCACCCCAGCCTCATCCCCAGCCCAGGCCCAGCCCTGCCCCAGCCCAGCCCCATCCCCAGCCCCAGCCCTGCACCGAACCCAGCCCCAGCCCGGCCCCAGCCCTGGACCCAGCCACAGCCCTGCCCCAGCCCCAGCCCTGCCCCGGCCCAGCCCCAGCCCCAGCCCAGCCCCTGCCCTGGACCCAGCCCCTGCCCTGGACCCAGCCCCAGCCACAGCCCAGCCCCAGCCCTGGACCCAGCCCCAGCCCCACTCCAGCCTCATCCCCAACCCAGGTCCAGCCCTGACCCAGCCCAAGCCCCAGACCCAGCCCCATCCCTGTCCCCAGCCCAGCCCCAGCCCCAGCCCTGCCCCAGTTCAGCCCTAGCCCAGCCCTGCCCCAGCCCCCGCCCTGCCCCAGCCCCAACTCTGCACCAAACGCGGCCCCAGCCCGATCCCAGCCCTGCCCCAGCTCTAGCCCCAGCCCTGCCCAGCCCCAGCCCTGCCCAAGACTTGGTTCCAGCCCCAGCCCCAGCCCTGCCCCAGCCCTGCCCTCGGCCCCAGCCCTGCCCAAGTCTTGGTTCCAACCCCAGCCCCAGCCCTGCCCCAGCCCCACCCTCGTCCCCAGCCCAGCCCCAGCCCCAGCCCTAGCCCTGCCCTGGACTCAGCCCCAGCCCCACCCAAGCCTCGTCCCCTGCCCAGCCACAGCCCTGCCCCAGCCCAAACCCCAGCCCCGGCCCCAGCCCCATCCCTGCCCCCCGCCCAGCCCCAGCCCCAGCCCTGCCCCATCCCAGCCCCAGCCCCAGCCCCAGCCCTGCCCTCAGCCCATCCCCAGGCCCGGACCCAGCCCCAGCCACAGCCCCAGCCCAGCCCCAGCCCTGCCCAGCTCCAGCCACAGCCCCAGCCCCAGCCCTGGCCCCAGCCGCAGTCGCAGCCCCGGCCCCAGCCCCGCCCTAGCCCAGCCCCAGCCCCACCCTCAGCCCCAGCCCAGCTCCAGCCACAGCCCAGCCACAGCCCTGGACCCAGCCCCAGCCCAGCCCCATCCCCAGCCCTGCCCCAGCCCTGCCCAAGCCTTGGTTCCAGCCCCGGCACCAGCCCCAGCCCAGCCCCAGCCCAGCCCCAGCCCCGGCCCGAGCCCCAGCCCCAGCCCTGCCCAAGCCTTGGTTCCAGCCCCGGCCCTAGCCCCAGCCCAGCCCCAGCCCTGCCCCAGCCCCAGCGCAGCCCCAGCCGCGGCCCCAGCCCAGCGCCAGCCCTGCCCCATCCCTGCCCTCAGCCCCAGCCCCAGCCCTACTCCAGCCCTGGCCACAGCCCCAGCCCCAGCCGTGCCCCCTGCCCCGGCCCCAGACCTGCTCCAGCCCCTGCCCTAGCCCTGCCCCAGCCCTGACCCGAGCTCCGGCTCAAGCCCAGCCCCATCCCAGCCCCAGCCCAGTACGAGGCCTCAGCCCAGCCCCAGCACCAGCCCAGCCCCCAGCCAAGTCCTAGCCCTGCTCCAGCCCCCACCCCAAGCCCAGCTCAGCCCCAGCCCAGCCCCGGCCCCAGCCCAAGACCCAGCCCTGCCCCAGCTCATCCCCAGCCCAGCCCCAGCCCCAACCCCTGCCCCAGCCCCAGTTCCAGCCCCGGCCCTAGCTCCAGCCCTGCCCCAGCCCTAGCCCAGCCCTGCCCTCAGTCCCAGCCCCTGCCCCACACTCGGCCCCAGCCCAGCCCCTGCCCCAGCCCTACTCCGGCCCAGCCCCAGCCCCAGCCCAGCCCCTACCCTGGACCCAGCCCCAGCCCAGCCCCAGCCCAGCCCCAGCCCAGCACCAGCCCAGCCCCAGCCCCAGCCCCAGCCCAGCCCTAGCCCAGCCCCAGCCCCACACTCAGCCCCAGCCCAGCTCCAGCCACAGCCCAGCCACAGCCCTGGACCCAGCCCCAGCCCAGCCCCATCACCAGCCCTGCCCCAGCCCTGCCCCAGCCCCAGCCCTGCCCTCAGCTCAGCCCCAGGCCCGGACCCAGCTCCGGCCTCAGTCCAGCCCCAAGCTAGGCCTGCCCCAGCCCCTGCTCCAGCCCATTCCTGGTCCCAGCCCAGCCACAGCCCAGCCCCAGCACTGCCCCAGCCCAGCCCCAGCCCCAGCCCAGCCCCAGCCCTGGACCCAGCCCCAGCCCCAGCCCAGCCCTAGCCCAGCCCTGACCCAGCCCCAGCCCTAGCCCAGCCCCAGCCTCAGCCCAGCCCTAACCTAGCCCTGCCCCAGCCCCCGCCCTGCCCAGCCCCAGCCCTGCACCGAACCTAGCCCCAGCCCAGCCCCATCCCCAGCCCTGCCCCAGCCCTGCCCTCAGCCCAGCCCCAGCCCCAGCCCGGAACCAGTCCTGCCCCAGCCCTGGACACAGCCCCACCCTGGACCCAGCCCAACCCCAGCCCAGCCTCAGCCTTGCCCCAGCCTAGCCCCAGCCCCAGTCCAGCCCCTGCCCTGGACCCAGTCCCAGCCCCAGCCCAGCCCAAGCCCAGCCCCAGCCTAGCCCCAGCCCCAGCCCTGGCCCAGCCTAGCCTCAGCCCCAGCCCAGCCCCTGCCCTGGTCCCAGCCCCAGCCCCACCCCAGCCTCATCCCCAGCCCAGCCCCATCCCTGTCCCAGCACAGCCACAGCCCCAGCCCTGCCCAGCCCAGCCCCAGCCACCGCCCAGCCCCACCCCAGCCCCATCCCCAGCCCAGGCCAAGCCCTGCCCCAGCCCAGCGCAGCCCCATCCCCATCCCTGCCCCCAGCCCAGCCCCAGCCCCAGCCCTGCCCCAGCCACAGCCCAGCCACAGCCCCTGCCCTTCCCTGCCCCAACCCAGCTCCAGCCACAGACCAGCCCCTGCCATGGACGCAGCCCCAGCCCAGCCCCAGCCCCAGCCCCAGCCCCAGCCCAGCCCCAGCCCCACCCTCAGCACCAGCCCAGCCCCAGCCCAGCCCCCAGCCCCAGCCCTACCCCTGCCCAGTCCCGGTCCATGCCCAGCCCCAGCCCTGCCCCACCCTCGTCCCCAGCCCAGCCCCTGCCCCAGCCCTACCCCTGCCCAGTCCCGGTGCATGTCCAGCCCCAGCCCTGCCCAGCCCCAGCCCTGCCCAAGACTTGGTTCCAGCCCCAGCCCCAGCCCTGCCCCAGCCCTGCCCTCGGCCCCAGCCCTGCCCAAGTCTTGGTTCCAACCCCAGCCCCAGCCCTGCCCCAGCCCCACCCTCGTCCCCAGCCCAGCCCCAGCCCCAGCCCTAGCCCTGCCCTGGACTCAGCCCCAGCCCCACCCAAGCCTCGTCCCCTGCCCAGCCACAGCCCTGCCCCAGCCCAAACCCCAGCCCCGGCCCCAGCCCCATCCCTGCCCCCCGCCCAGCCCCAGCCCCAGCCCTGCCCCATCCCAGCCCCAGCCCCAGCCCCAGCCCTGCCCTCAGCCCATCCCCAGGCCCGGACCCAGCCCCAGCCACAGCCCCAGCCCAGCCCCAGCCCTGCCCAGCTCCAGCCACAGCCCCAGCCCCAGCCCTGGCCCCAGCCGCAGTCGCAGCCCCGGCCCCAGCCCCGCCCTAGCCCAGCCCCAGCCCCACCCTCAGCCCCAGCCCAGCTCCAGCCACAGCCCAGCCACAGCCCTGGACCCAGCCCCAGCCCAGCCCCATCCCCAGCCCTGCCCCAGCCCTGCCCAAGCCTTGGTTCCAGCCCCGGCACCAGCCCCAGCCCAGCCCCAGCCCAGCCCCAGCCCCGGCCCGAGCCCCAGCCCCAGCCCTGCCCAAGCCTTGGTTCCAGCCCCGGCCCTAGCCCCAGCCCAGCCCCAGCCCTGCCCCAGCCCCAGCGCAGCCCCAGCCGCGGCCCCAGCCCAGCGTCAGCCCTGCCCCATCCCTGCCCTCAGCCCCAGCCCCAGCCCTACTCCAGCCCTGGCCACAGCCCCAGCCCCAGCCGTGCCCCCTGCCCCGGCCCCAGACCTGCTCCAGCCCCTGCCCTAGCCCTGCCCCAGCCCTGACCCGAGCTCCGGCTCAAGCCCAGCCCCATCCCAGCCCCAGCCCAGTACGAGGCCTCAGCCCAGCCCCAGCACCAGCCCAGCCCCCAGCCAAGTCCTAGCCCTGCTCCAGCCCCCACCCCAAGCCCAGCTCAGCCCCAGCCCAGCCCCGGCCCCAGCCCAAGACCCAGCCCTGCCCTAGCTCATCCCCAGCCCAGCCCCAGCCCCAACCCCTGCCCCAGCCCCAGTTCCAGCCCCGGCCCTAGCTCCAGCCCAGCCCCAGCCCAGCCCCGGCCCGAGCCTCCAGCCCCAGACCTGGCCCCAGCCCAGCCCCAGCCCCAGGCCCGGACCCAGCCCCGGCCTCAGCCCAGCCCCAAGCTAGGCCTGCCCCAGCCCCTGCTCCAGCCCATTCCTGGTCCCAGCCCAGCCACAGCCCAGCCCCAGCACTGCCCCAGCCCAGCCCCAGCCCCAGCCCAGCCCCAGCCCTGGACCCAGCCCCAGCCCCAGCCCAGCCCTAGCCCAGCCCTAGCCCAGCCCTGACCCAGCCCCAGCCCCTGCTCCAGCCCATTCCTGGTCCCAGCCCAGCCCCAACCCCAGCCCCAGCCCTGCCCCAGCCCAGCCCCAGGCCTGACCTCAGCCCTGACCCAGACCTGGCTCCAGCCCAAGCCCCAGCCCTGCCCATGCCTTGGTTCCAGCCCCAGCCCCAGCCCTGCCCAGCCCAGCCCCAGCCACCGCCCAGCCCCACCCCAGCCTCATCCCCAGCCCAGGCCCAGCCCTGCCCCCAGCCCCAGCCCCAGCCCTGCCCCAGCCCAGCCCCAGCCACCGTCCAGCCCCTACCCTAGACCCAGCCCCGTCCCCACCCCAGCCCCAACCCCAGCCCCAGCCCTGCCCCAGCCCAGCCCCAGGCCTGACCTCAGCCCTGCCCCAGACCTGGCTCCAGCCCAAGCCCCAGCCCTAACCCTACCTCAGCCCTAGCCCCAGCCCAGCCCCACCCTCGCCACCAGCCCAGCCCCAGCCCCAACCTTGGCCCCAGCCCAGCCCCAGTTCAAGCCCTGCCCCAGCCTTGCCCCAGCCCCGGCCCCAGCCCAGCCCCAGGCCTAGCTTTGCCCCAGTCCACACCCCAGACCCAGCCACAGCCCCAGCCCTGTGCCAGCACTGCCCCAACCCAGCCCCGGTCCCAGCCCACCCAAGCACTGGCCCAGCCCCCGCCCCAGCCCAATCCTTGCCCCCAGCCCAGCCCGAGTCTGGCCCCAGGCCCAGCCCCAGCCCTGCCCTGGACCCAGCCCCAGCCCCACCCCAGCCTCATCCCCAGCCCAGGCCCAGCCCTGCCCCAGCCCAGCCCCAGCCCCAGCCCCAGCCCTGCACCGAACCCAGCCCCAGCCCGGCCCCAGCCCTGGACCCAGCCACAGCCCTGCCCCAGCCCCAGCCCTGCCCCGGCCCAGCCCCAGCCCCAGCCCAGCCCCTGCCCTGGACCCAGCCCCTGCCCTGGACCCAGCCCCAGCCACAGCCCGGCCCCAGCCCTGGACCCAGCCCCAGCCCCACTCCAGCCTCATCCCCAACCCAGGTCCAGCCCTGCCGCAGCCCAAGCCCCAGACCCAGCCCCATCCCTGCCCCCAGCCCAGCCCCAGCCCCAGCCCTGCCCCAGTTCAGCCCTAGCCCAGCCCTGCCCCAGCCCCCGCCCTGCCCCAGCCCCAACTCTGCACCAAACGCGGCCCCAGCCCGATCCCAGCCCTGCCCCAGCTCTAGCCCCAGCCCTGCCCCCAGCCCCGGCCCCTGCCCCACACTCGGCCCCAGCCCAGCCCCTGCCCCAGCCCTGCTCCGGCCCAGCACCAGCCCCAGCCCCAGCCCAGCCCCTACCCTGGACCCAGCCCCAGCCCAGCCCCAGCCCAGCACCAGCCCAGCACCAGCCCAGCCCCAGCCCCAGCCCCAGCCCAGCCCTAGCCCAGCCCCAGCCCCACACTCAGCCCCAGCCCAGCTCCAGCCACAGCCCAGCCACAGCCCTGGACCCAGCCCCAGCCCAGCCCCAGCCCCAGCCCTGCCCTCAGCTCAGCCCCAGGCCCGGACCCAGCCCCGGCCTCAGCCCAGCCCCAAGCTAGGCCTGCCCCAGCCCCTGCTCCAGCCCATTCCTGGTCCCAGCCCAGCCACAGCCCAGCCCCAGCACTGCCCCAGCCCAGCCCCAGCCCCAGCCCAGCCCCAGCCCTGGACCCAGCCCCAGCCCCAGCCCAGCCCTAGCCCAGCCCTGACCCAGCCCCAGCCCTAGCCCAGCCCCAGCCTCAGCCCAGCCCTAACCTAGCCCTGCCCCAGCCCCCGCCCTGCCCAGCCCCAGCCCTGCACCGAACCCAGCCAAAGCCCAGCCCCATCCCCAGCCCTGCCCCAGCCCTGCCCTCAGCCCAGCCCCAGCCCCAGCCTGGAACCAGTCCTGCCCCAGCCCTGGACACAGCCCCACCCTGGACCCAGCCCCAGCCCCAGCCCTGCCCCAGGCTTGCCCCAGCCTAGCCCCAGCCCCAGTCCAGCCCCTGCCCTGGACCCAGTCCCAGCCCCAGCCCAGCCCAAGCCCAGCCCCAGCCTAGCCCCAGCCCCAGCCCTGCCCCAGCCTAGCCCCAGCCCCAGCCCAGCCCCTGCCCTGGACCCAGCCCCAGCCCCACCCCAGCCTCATCCCCAGCCCAGCCCCATCCCTGTCCCAGCCCAGCCACAGCCCCAGCCCTGCCCAGCCCAGCCCCAGCCACCGCCCAGCCCCACCCCAGCCCCATCCCCAGCCCAGGCCAAGCCCTGCCCCAGCCCAGGCCAAGCCCCATCCCCATCCCTGCCCCCAGCCCAGCCCCAGCCCCAGCCCTGCCCCAGCCACAGCCCAGCCACAGCCCCTGCCCTGCCCTGCCCCAACCCAGCCCCAGCCACAGCCCAGCCCCTGCCATGGACCCAGCCCCAGCCCAGCCCCAGCCCCAGCCCCAGCCCTGCCCCAGCCCCACCCTCAGCACCAGCCCAGCCCCAGCCCCAGCCCCAGCCCAGCCCCAGCCCCACCCTCAGCACCAGCCCAGCTCCAGCCACAGCCCAGCCACAGCCCTCGTCCTAGCCCCAGCCCAGCCCTAGCCACAGCCACAGCCCTGCCCCAGCCCTGGAACCAGCCCCAGCCCTGCCCCAGCCCAAACCCAGCCCCAGCCCAGCCCCCAGCCCCAGCCCTACCCCTGCCCAGTCCCGGTCCATGCCCAGCCCCAGCCCTGCCCCACCCTCGTCCCCAGCCCAGCCCCTGCCCCAGCCCTACCCCTGCCCAGTCCCGGTGCATGCCCAGCCCCAGCCCTGCCCAGCCCCAGCCCCGCCCAGCCCCAACCCCAGCCCCAGCCCTGCCCAAGACTTGGTTCCAGCCCCAGCCCCAGCCCTGCCCCAGCCCTGCCCACGGCCCCAGCCCTGCCCAAGTCTTGGTTCCAACCCCAGCCCCAGCCCTGCCCCAGCCCCACCCTCGTCCCCAGCCCAGCCCCAGCCCCAGCCCTAGCCCTGCCCTGGACTCAGCCCCAGCCCCACCCAAGCCTCGTCCCCTGCCCAGCCACAGCCCTGCCCCAGCCCAAACCCCAGCCCCGGCCCCATCCCCATCCCTGCCCCCCGCCCAGCCCCAGACCCAGCCCTGCCCCATCCCAGCCCCAGCCCCAGCCCCAGCCCCGGCCTCAGCCCAGCCCCAAGCTAGGCCTGCCCCAGCCCCTGCTCCAGCCCATTCCTGGTCCCAGCCCAGCCACAGCCCAGCCCCAGCACTGCCCCAGCCCAGCCCCAGCCCCAGCCCAGCCCCAGCCCTGGACCCAGCCCCAGCCCCAGCCCAGCCCTAGCCCAGCCCTGACCCAGCCCCAGCCCCTGCTCCAGCCCATTCCTGGTCCCAGCCCAGCCCCAACCCCAGCCCCAGCCCTGCCCCAGCCCAGCCCCAGGCCTGACCTCAGCCCTGACCCAGACCTGGCTCCAGCCCAAGCCCCAGCCCTGCCCATGCCTTGGTTCCAGCCCCAGCCCCAGCCCTGCCCAGCCCAGCCCCAGCCACCGCCCAGCCCCACCCCAGCCTCATCCCCAGCCCAGGCCCAGCCCTGCCCCCAGCCCCAGCCCCAGCCCTGCCCCAGCCCAGCCCCAGCCACCGTCCAGCCCCTACCCTAGACCCAGCCCCGTCCCCACCCCAGCCCCAACCCCAGCCCCAGCCCTGCCCCAGCCCAGCCCCAGGCCTGACCTCAGCCCTGCCCCAGACCTGGCTCCAGCCCAAGCCCCAGCCCTAACCCTACCTCAGCCCTAGCCCCAGCCCAGCCCCACCCTCGCCACCAGCCCAGCCCCAGCCCCAACCTTGGCCCCAGCCCAGCCCCAGTTCAAGCCCTGCCCCAGCCTTGCCCCAGCCCCGGCCCCAGCCCAGCCCCAGGCCTAGCTTTGCCCCAGTCCACGCCCCAGACCCAGCCACAGCCCCAGCCCTGTGCCAGCACTGCCCCAGCCCAGCCCCGGTCCCAGCCCACCCAAGCACTGGCCCAGCCCCCGCCCCAGCCCAATCCTTGCCCCCAGCCCAGCCCGAGTCCGGCCCCAGGCCCAGCCCCAGCCCTGCCCTGGACCCAGCCCCAGCCCCACCCCAGCCTCATCCCCAGCCCAGGCCCAGCCCTGCCCCAGCCCAGCCCCATCCCCAGCCCCAGCCCTGCACCGAACCCAGCCCCAGCCCGGCCCCAGCCCTGGACCCAGCCCCAGCCCTGCCCCGGCCCAGCCCCAGCCCCAGCCCAGCCCCTGCCCTGGACCCAGCCCCTGCCCTGGACCCAGCCCCAGCCACAGCCCAGCCCCAGCCCTGGACCCAGCCCCAGCCCCACTCCAGCCTCATCCCCAACCCAGGTCCAGCCCTGCCGCAGCCCAAGCCCCAGACCCAGCCCCATCCCTGCCCCCAGCCCAGCCCCAGCCCCAGCCCTGCCCCAGTTCAGCCCTAGCCCAGCCCTGCCCCAGCCCCCGCCCTGCCCCAGCCCCAACTCTGCACCAAACGCGGCCCCAGCCCGATCCCAGCCCTGCCCCAGCTCTAGCCCCAGCCCTGCCCCCAGCCCCGGCCCCTGCCCCAGCCCTGCCCCAGCCCTAGCCCAGCCCTGCCCTCAGCCCCAGCCCCTGCCCCACACTCGGCCCCAGCCCAGCCCCTGCCCCAGCCCTACTCCGACCCAGCCCCAGCCCCAGCCGTGCCCCCTGCCCCGGCCCCAGACCTGCTCCAGCCCCTGCCCTAGCCCTGCCCCAGCCCTGACCCGAGCTCCGGCTCGAGCCCAGCCCCATCCCAGCCCCAGCCCAGTACGAGGCCTCAGCCCAGCCCCAGCACCAGCCCAGCCCCCAGCCAAGTCCTAGTCCTGCTCCAGCCCCCACCCCAAGCCCAGCTCAGCCCCAGCCCAGCCCCGGCCCCAGCCCAAGACCCAGCCCTGCCCCAGCTCATCCCCAGCCCAGCCCCAGCCCCAACCCCTGCCCCAGCCCCAGTTCCAGCCCCGGCCCTAGCTCCAGCCCAGCCCCAGCCCAGCCCCGGCCCCAGCCTCCAGCCCCAGACCTGGCCCCAGCCCAGCCCCAGCCCCAGCCCCAGCCCTGCCCTCAGCCCAGCCCCAGGCCCGGACCCAGCCCCGGCCTCAGCCCAGCCCCAAGCTAGGCCTGACCCAGCCCCTGCTCCAGCCCATTCCTGGTCCCAGCCCAGCCACAGCCCAGCCCCAGCACTGCCCCAGCCCAGCCCCAGCCCCAGCCCAGCCCCAGCCCTGGACCCAGCCCCAGCCCCAGCCCAGCCCTAGCCCAGCCCTGACCCAGCCCCAGCCCCTGCTCCAGCCCATTCCTGGTCCCAGCCCAGCCCCAACCCCAGCCCCAGCCCTGCCCCAGCCCAGCCCCAGGCCTGACCTCAGCCCTGACCCAGACCTGGCTCCAGCCCAAGCCCCAGCCCTGCCCATGCCTTGGTTCCAGCCCCAGCCCCAGCCCTGCCCAGCCCAGCCCCAGCCACCGCCCAGCCCCACCCCAGCCTCATCCCCAGCCCAGGCCCAGCCCTGCCCCCAGCCCCAGCCCCAGCCCTGCCCCAGCCCAGCCCCAGCCACCGTCCAGCCCCTACCCTAGACCCAGCCCCGTCCCCACCCCAGCCCCAACCCCAGCCCCAGCCCTGCCCCAGCCCAGCCCCAGGCCTGACCTCAGCCCTGCCCCAGACCTGGCTCCAGCCCAAGCCCCAGCCCTAACCCTACCTCAGCCCTAGCCCCAGCCCAGCCCCACCCTCGCCACCAGCCCAGCCCCAGCCCCAACCTTGGCCCCAGCCCAGCCCCAGTTCAAGCCCTGCCCCAGCCTTGCCCCAGCCCCGGCCCCAGCCCAGCCCCAGGCCTAGCTTTGCCCCAGTCCACGCCCCAGACCCAGCCACAGCCCCAGCCCTGTGCCAGCACTGCCCCAGCCCAGCCCCGGTCCCAGCCCACCCAAGCACTGGCCCAGCCCCCGCCCCAGCCCAATCCTTGCCCCCAGCCCAGCCCGAGTCTGGCCCCAGGCCCAGCCCCAGCCCTGCCCTGGACCCAGCCCCAGCCCCACCCCAGCCTCATCCCCAGCCCAGGCCCAGCCCTGCCCCAGCCCAGCCCCATCCCCAGCCCCAGCCCCACCCCAGCCTCATCCCCAGCCCAGCCCCATCCCTGTCCCAGCCCAGCCACAGCCCCAGCCCTGCCCAGCCCAGCCCCAGCCACCGCCCAGCCCCACCCCAGCCCCATCCCCAGCCCAGGCCAAGCCCTGCCCCAGCCCAGCGCAGCCCCATCCCCATCCCTGCCCCCAGCCCAGCCCCAGCCCCAGCCCTGCCCCAGCCACAGCCCAGCCACAGCCCCTGCCCTGCCCTGCCCCAACCCAGCCCCAGCCACAGCCCAGCCCCTGCCATGGACCCAGCCCCAGCCCAGCCCCAGCCCCAGCCCCAGCCCCAGCCCTGCCCCAGCCCCACCCTCAGCACCAGCCCAGCCCCAGCCCCAGCCCCAGCCCAGCCCCAGCCCCACCCTCAGCACCAGCCCAGCTCCAGCCACAGCCCAGCCACAGCCCTTGTCCTAGCCCCAGCCCAGCCCTAGCCACAGCCACAGCCCTGCCCCAGCCCTGGACCCAGCCCCAGCCCTGCCCCAGCCCAAACCCAGCCCCAGCCCAGCCCCCAGCCCCAGCCCTACCCCTGCCCAGTCCCGGTCCATGCCCAGCCCCAGCCCTGCCCCACCCTCGTCCCCAGCCCAGCCCCTGCCCCAGCCCTACCCCTGCCCAGTCCCGGTGCATGCCCAGCCCCAGCCCTGCCCAGGCCCAGCCCCGCCCAGCCCCAACCCCAGCCCCAGCCCTGCCCAAGACTTGGTTCCAGCCCCAGCCCCAGCCCTGCCCCAGCCCTGCCCTCGGCCCCAGCCCTGCCCAAGTCTTGGTTCCAACCCCAGCCCCAGCCCTGCCCCAGCCCCACCCTCGTCCCCAGCCCAGCCCCAGCCCCAGCCCTAGCCCTGCCCTGGACCCAGCCCCAGCCCCACCCAAGCCTCGTCCCCTGCCCAGCCACAGCCCTGCCCCAGCCCAAACCCCAGCCCCGGCCCCATCCCCATCCCTGCCCCCCGCCCAGCCCCAGCCCCAGCCCCAGCCCCAGCCCTGCCCTCAGCCCAGCCCCAGGCCCGGACCCAGCCCCGGCCTCAGCCCAGCCCCAAGCTAGGCCTGCCCCAGCCCCTGCCCCAGCCCTGCCCTACCCTGCCCCTGCCCCAGCCCAGCCCTGCCCCAGCCCTGCCCCAGCCCCCGCCCAGCCCCTGCCCTGGACCCAGCCCCAGCCCAGCCCCAGCCACAGCCCCAGCCCAGCCCCAGCCCTGCCCAGCTCCAGCCACAGCCCCAGCCCCAGCCCTGGTCCCAGCCGTAGTCGCAGCCCCGGCCCCAGCCCCGCCCTAGCCCAGCCCCAGCCTCACCCTCAGCCCCAGCCCAGCTCCAGCCACAGCCCAGCCACAGCCCTGGACCCAGCCCCAGCCCAGCCCCATCCCCAGCCCTGCCCCAGCCCTGCCCAAGCCTTGGTTCCAGCCCCGGCACCAGCCCCAGCCCAGCCCCAGCCCAGCCCCAGCCCCGGCCCGAGCCCCAGCCCCAGCCCTGCCCAAGCCTTGGTTCCAGCCCCGGCCCTAGCCCCAGCCCAGCCCCAGCCCTGCCCCAGCCCCAGCGCAGCCCCAGCCGCGGCCCCAGCCCCAGCCCAGCCCAAGCCCTAGCCCAGCCCCAGCCTCAGCCCAGCCCTAACCTAGCCCTGACCCAGCCCCAGCCCGAGCCCAGCCCCGGCCTCAGCCCAGCCCTAACCTAGCCCTGCCCCAGCCCCCGCCCTGCCCAGCCCCAGCCCTGCAACGAACCCAGCCCCAGCCCGGCCCCAGCCCTGCCCCAGCTCTGGCCCCAGCCCTGTCCCCAGCCCCGGCCCCTGCCCCAGCCCCAGCCCTAGCCCAGCCCTGCCCTCAGCCCCAGCCCCAGCCCCACCCTCGGCCCCAGCCCAGCCCCTGCCCCAGCCCTGCCCCGGCCCATCCCCAGCCCCAGCCCAGCCCCTGCCCTGGACCCAGCCCCAGCACAGCCCCAGCCACAGCCCCAGCCCAGCCACAGCCCTGCCCAGCTCCAGCCACAGCCCAGCCACAGCCCTGGACCCAGCCCCAGCCCAGCCCCATCCCCAGCCCTGCCCCAGCCCTGCCCAAGCCTTGGTTCCAGCCCCGGCACCAGCCCCAGCCCAGCCCCAGCCCAGCCCCAGCCCCGGCCCGAGCCCCAGCCCCAGCCCTGCCCAAGCCTTGGTTCCAGCCCCGGCCCTAGCCCCAGCCCAGCCCCAGCCCTGCCCCAGCCCCAGCGCAGCCCCAGCCGCGGCCCCAGCCCAGCGCCAGCCCTGCCCCATCCCTGCCCTCAGCCCCAGCCCCAGCCCTACTCCAGCCCTGGCCACAGCCCCAGCCCCAGCCGTGCCCCCTGCCCCGGCCCCAGACCTGCTCCAGCCCCTGCCCTAGCCCTGCCCCAGCCCTGACCCGAGCTCCGGCTCAAGCCCAGCCCCATCCCAGCCCCAGCCCAGTACGAGGCCTCAGCCCAGCCCCAGCACCAGCCCAGCCCCCAGCCAAGTCCTAGCCCTGCTCCAGCCCCCACCCCAAGCCCAGCTCAGCCCCAGCCCAGCCCCGGCCCCAGCCCAAGACCCAGCCCTGCCCTAGCTCATCCCCAGCCCAGCCCCAGCCCCAACCCCTGCCCCAGCCCCAGTTCCAGCCCCGGCCCTAGCTCCAGCCCAGCCCCAGCCCAGCCCCGGCCCCAGCCTCCAGCCCCAGACCTGGCCCCAGCCCAGCCCCAGCCCCAGCCCCAGCCCTGCCCTCAGCCCAGCCCCAGGCCCGGACCCAGCCCCGGCCTCAGCCCAGCCCCAAGCTAGGCCTGCCCCAGCCCCTGCTCCAGCCCATTCCTGGTCCCAGCCCAGCCACAGCCCAGCCCCAGCACTGCCCCAGCCCAGCCCCAGCCCCAGCCCAGCCCCAGCCCTGGACCCAGCCCCAGCCCCAGCCCAGCCCTAGCCCAGCCCTAGCCCAGCCCTGACCCAGCCCCAGCCCCTGCTCCAGCCCATTCCTGGTCCCAGCCCAGCCCCAACCCCAGCCCCAGCCCTGCCCCAGCCCAGCCCCAGGCCTGACCTCAGCCCTGACCCAGACCTGGCTCCAGCCCAAGCCCCAGCCCTGCCCATGCCTTGGTTCCAGCCCCAGCCCCAGCCCTGCCCAGCCCAGCCCCAGCCACCGCCCAGCCCCCACCCCAGCCTCATCCCCAGCCCAGGCCCAGCCCTGCCCCCAGCCCCAGCCCCAGCCCTGCCCCAGCCCAGCCCCAGCCACCGTCCAGCCCCTACCCTAGACCCAGCCCCGTCCCCACCCCAGCCCCAACCCCAGCCCCAGCCCTGCCCCAGCCCAGCCCCAGGCCTGACCTCAGCCCTGCCCCAGACCTGGCTCCAGCCCAAGCCCCAGCCCTAACCCTACCTCAGCCCTAGCCCCAGCCCAGCCCCACCCTCGCCACCAGCCCAGCCCCAGCCCCAACCTTGGCCCCAGCCCAGCCCCAGTTCAAGCCCTGCCCCAGCCTTGCCCCAGCCCCGGCCCCAGCCCAGCCCCAGGCCTAGCTTTGCCCCAGTCCACACCCCAGACCCAGCCACAGCCCCAGCCCTGTGCCAGCACTGCCCCAACCCAGCCCCGGTCCCAGCCCACCCAAGCACTGGCCCAGCCCCCGCCCCAGCCCAATCCTTGCCCCCAGCCCAGCCCGAGTCTGGCCCCAGGCCCAGCCCCAGCCCTGCCCTGGACCCAGCCCCAGCCCCACCCCAGCCTCATCCCCAGCCCAGGCCCAGCCCTGCCCCAGCCCAGCCCCAGCCCCAGCCCCAGCCCTGCACCGAACCCAGCCCCAGCCCGGCCCCAGCCCTGGACCCAGCCACAGCCCTGCCCCAGCCCCAGCCCTGCCCCGGCCCAGCCCCAGCCCCAGCCCAGCCCCTGCCCTGGACCCAGCCCCTGCCCTGGACCCAGCCCCAGCCACAGCCCGGCCCCAGCCCTGGACCCAGACCCAGCCCCACTCCAGCCTCATCCCCAACCCAGGTCCAGCCCTGCCGCAGCCCAAGCCCCAGACCCAGCCCCATCCCTGCCCCCAGCCCAGCCCCAGCCCCAGCCCTGCCCCAGTTCAGCCCTAGCCCAGCCCTGCCCCAGCCCCCGCCCTGCCCCAGCCCCAACTCTGCACCAAACGCGGCCCCAGCCCGATCCCAGCCCTGCCCCAGCTCTAGCCCCAGCCCTGCCCCCAGCCCCGGCCCCTGCCCCACACTCGGCCCCAGCCCAGCCCCTGCCCCAGCCCTGCTCCGGCCCAGCACCAGCCCCAGCCCCAGCCCAGCCCCTACCCTGGACCCAGCCCCAGCCCAGCCCCAGCCCAGCCCCAGCCCAGCACCAGCCCAGCCCCAGCCCCAGCCCCAGCCCAGCCCTAGCCCAGCCCCAGCCCCACACTCAGCCCCAGCCCAGCTCCAGCCACAGCCCAGCCACAGCCCTGGACCCAGCCCCAGCCCAGCCCCAGCCCCAGCCCTGCCCTCAGCTCAGCCCCAGGCCCGGACCCAGCCCCGGCCTCAGCCCAGCCCCAAGCTAGGCCTGCCCCAGCCCCTGCTCCAGCCCATTCCTGGTCCCAGCCCAGCCACAGCCCAGCCCCAGCACTGCCCCAGCCCAGCCCCAGCCCCAGCCCAGCCCCAGCCCTGGACCCAGCCCCAGCCCCAGCCCAGCCCTAGCCCAGCCCTGACCCAGCCCCAGCCCTAGCCCAGCCCCAGCCTCAGCCCAGCCCTAACCTAGCCCTGCCCCAGCCCCCGCCCTGCCCAGCCCCAGCCCTGCACCGAACCCAGCCAAAGCCCAGCCCCATCCCCAGCCCTGCCCCAGCCCTGCCCTCAGCCCAGCCCCAGCCTCAGCCCAGCCCTAACCTAGCCCTGCCCCAGCCCCCGCCCTGCCCAGCCCCAGCCCTGCACCGAACCCAGCCAAAGCCCAGCCCCATCCCCAGCCCTGCCCCAGCCCTGCCCTCAGCCCAGCCCCAGCCCCAGCCTGGAACCAGTCCTGCCCCAGCCCTGGACACAGCCCCACCCTGGACCCCAGCCCCAGCCCCAGCCCTGCCCCAGGCTTGCCCCAGCCTAGCCCCAGCCCCAGTCCAGCCCCTGCCCTGGACCCAGTCCCAGCCCCAGCCCAGCCCAAGCCCAGCCCCAGCCTAGCCCCAGCCCCAGCCCTGCCCCAGCCTAGCCCCAGCCCCAGCCCAGCCCCTGCCCTGGACCCAGCCCCAGCCCCACCCCAGCCTCATCCCCAGCCCAGCCCCATCCCTGTCCCAGCCCAGCCACAGCCCCAGCCCTGCCCAGCCCAGCCCCAGCCACCGCCCAGCCCCACCCCAGCCCCATCCCCAGCCCAGGCCAAGCCCTGCCCCAGCCCAGGCCAAGCCCCATCCCCATCCCTGCCCCCAGCCCAGCCCCAGCCCCAGCCCTGCCCCAGCCACAGCCCAGCCACAGCCCCTGCCCTGCCCTGCCCCAACCCAGCCCCAGCCACAGCCCAGCCCCTGCCATGGACCCAGCCCCAGCCCAGCCCCAGCCCCAGCCCCAGCCCTGCCCCAGCCCCACCCTCAGCACCAGCCCAGCCCCAGCCCCAGCCCCAGCCCAGCCCCAGCCCCACCCTCAGCACCAGCCCAGCTCCAGCCACAGCCCAGCCACAGCCCTCGTCCTAGCCCCAGCCCAGCCCTAGCCACAGCCACAGCCCTGCCCCAGCCCTGGAACCAGCCCCAGCCCTGCCCCAGCCCAAACCCAGCCCCAGCCCAGCCCCCAGCCCCAGCCCTACCCCTGCCCAGTCCCGGTCCATGCCCAGCCCCAGCCCTGCCCCACCCTCGTCCCCAGCCCAGCCCCTGCCCCAGCCCTACCCCTGCCCAGTCCCGGTGCATGCCCAGCCCCAGCCCTGCCCAGCCCCAGCCCCGCCCAGCCCCAACCCCAGCCCCAGCCCTGCCCAAGACTTGGTTCCAGCCCCAGCCCCAGCCCTGCCCCAGCCCTGCCCACGGCCCCAGCCCTGCCCAAGTCTTGGTTCCAACCCCAGCCCCAGCCCTGCCCCAGCCCCACCCTCGTCCCCAGCCCAGCCCCAGCCCCAGCCCTAGCCCTGCCCTGGACTCAGCCCCAGCCCCACCCAAGCCTCGTCCCCTGCCCAGCCACAGCCCTGCCCCAGCCCAAACCCCAGCCCCGGCCCCATCCCCATCCCTGCCCCCCGCCCAGCCCCAGACCCAGCCCTGCCCCATCCCAGCCCCAGCCCCAGCCCCAGCCCCGGCCTCAGCCCAGCCCCAAGCTAGGCCTGCCCCAGCCCCTGCTCCAGCCCATTCCTGGTCCCAGCCCAGCCACAGCCCAGCCCCAGCACTGCCCCAGCCCAGCCCCAGCCCCAGCCCAGCCCCAGCCCTGGACCCAGCCCCAGCCCCAGCCCAGCCCTAGCCCAGCCCTGACCCAGCCCCAGCCCCTGCTCCAGCCCATTCCTGGTCCCAGCCCAGCCCCAACCCCAGCCCCAGCCCTGCCCCAGCCCAGCCCCAGGCCTGACCTCAGCCCTGACCCAGACCTGGCTCCAGCCCAAGCCCCAGCCCTGCCCATGCCTTGGTTCCAGCCCCAGCCCCAGCCCTGCCCAGCCCAGCCCCAGCCACCGCCCAGCCCCACCCCAGCCTCATCCCCAGCCCAGGCCCAGCCCTGCCCCCAGCCCCAGCCCCAGCCCTGCCCCAGCCCAGCCCCAGCCACCGTCCAGCCCCTACCCTAGACCCAGCCCCGTCCCCACCCCAGCCCCAACCCCAGCCCCAGCCCTGCCCCAGCCCAGCCCCAGGCCTGACCTCAGCCCTGCCCCAGACCTGGCTCCAGCCCAAGCCCCAGCCCTAACCCTACCTCAGCCCTAGCCCCAGCCCAGCCCCACCCTCGCCACCAGCCCAGCCCCAGCCCCAACCTTGGCCCCAGCCCAGCCCCAGTTCAAGCCCTGCCCCAGCCTTGCCCCAGCCCCGGCCCCAGCCCAGCCCCAGGCCTAGCTTTGCCCCAGTCCACGCCCCAGACCCAGCCACAGCCCCAGCCCTGTGCCAGCACTGCCCCAGCCCAGCCCCGGTCCCAGCCCACCCAAGCACTGGCCCAGCCCCCGCCCCAGCCCAATCCTTGCCCCCAGCCCAGCCCGAGTCCGGCCCCAGGCCCAGCCCCAGCCCTGCCCTGGACCCAGCCCCAGCCCCACCCCAGCCTCATCCCCAGCCCAGGCCCAGCCCTGCCCCAGCCCAGCCCCATCCCCAGCCCCAGCCCTGCACCGAACCCAGCCCCAGCCCGGCCCCAGCCCTGGACCCAGCCCCAGCCCTGCCCCGGCCCAGCCCCAGCCCCAGCCCAGCCCCTGCCCTGGACCCAGCCCCTGCCCTGGACCCAGCCCCAGCCACAGCCCAGCCCCAGCCCTGGACCCAGCCCCAGCCCCACTCCAGCCTCATCCCCAACCCAGGTCCAGCCCTGCCGCAGCCCAAGCCCCAGACCCAGCCCCATCCCTGCCCCCAGCCCAGCCCCAGCCCCAGCCCTGCCCCAGTTCAGCCCTAGCCCAGCCCTGCCCCAGCCCCCGCCCTGCCCCAGCCCCAACTCTGCACCAAACGCGGCCCCAGCCCGATCCCAGCCCTGCCCCAGCTCTAGCCCCAGCCCTGCCCCCAGCCCCGGCCCCTGCCCCAGCCCTGCCCCAGCCCTAGCCCAGCCCTGCCCTCAGCCCCAGCCCCTGCCCCACACTCGGCCCCAGCCCAGCCCCTGCCCCAGCCCTACTCCGACCCAGCCCCAGCCCCAGCCGTGCCCCCTGCCCCGGCCCCAGACCTGCTCCAGCCCCTGCCCTAGCCCTGCCCCAGCCCTGACCCGAGCTCCGGCTCAAGCCCAGCCCCATCCCAGCCCCAGCCCAGTACGAGGCCTCAGCCCAGCCCCAGCACCAGCCCAGCCCCCAGCCAAGTCCTAGCCCTGCTCCAGCCCCCACCCCAAGCCCAGCTCAGCCCCAGCCCAGCCCCGGCCCCAGCCCAAGACCCAGCCCTGCCCCAGCTCATCCCCAGCCCAGCCCCAGCCCCAACCCCTGCCCCAGCCCCAGTTCCAGCCCCGGCCCTAGCTCCAGCCCAGCCCCAGCCCAGCCCCGGCCCCAGCCTCCAGCCCCAGACCTGGCCCCAGCCCAGCCCCAGCCCCAGCCCCAGCCCTGCCCTCAGCCCAGCCCCAGGCCCGGACCCAGCCCCGGCCTCAGCCCAGCCCCAAGCTAGGCCTGACCCAGCCCCTGCTCCAGCCCATTCCTGGTCCCAGCCCAGCCACAGCCCAGCCCCAGCACTGCCCCAGCCCAGCCCCAGCCCCAGCCCAGCCCCAGCCCTGGACCCAGCCCCAGCCCCAGCCCAGCCCTAGCCCAGCCCTGACCCAGCCCCAGCCCCTGCTCCAGCCCATTCCTGGTCCCAGCCCAGCCCCAACCCCAGCCCCAGCCCTGCCCCAGCCCAGCCCCAGGCCTGACCTCAGCCCTGACCCAGACCTGGCTCCAGCCCAAGCCCCAGCCCTGCCCATGCCTTGGTTCCAGCCCCAGCCCCAGCCCTGCCCAGCCCAGCCCCAGCCACCGCCCAGCCCCACCCCAGCCTCATCCCCAGCCCAGGCCCAGCCCTGCCCCCAGCCCCAGCCCCAGCCCTGCCCCAGCCCAGCCCCAGCCACCGTCCAGCCCCTACCCTAGACCCAGCCCCGTCCCCACCCCAGCCCCAACCCCAGCCCCAGCCCTGCCCCAGCCCAGCCCCAGGCCTGACCTCAGCCCTGCCCCAGACCTGGCTCCAGCCCAAGCCCCAGCCCTAACCCTACCTCAGCCCTAGCCCCAGCCCAGCCCCACCCTCGCCACCAGCCCAGCCCCAGCCCCAACCTTGGCCCCAGCCCAGCCCCAGTTCAAGCCCTGCCCCAGCCTTGCCCCAGCCCCGGCCCCAGCCCAGCCCCAGGCCTAGCTTTGCCCCAGTCCACGCCCCAGACCCAGCCACAGCCCCAGCCCTGTGCCAGCACTGCCCCAGCCCAGCCCCGGTCCCAGCCCACCCAAGCACTGGCCCAGCCCCCGCCCCAGCCCAATCCTTGCCCCCAGCCCAGCCCGAGTCTGGCCCCAGGCCCAGCCCCAGCCCTGCCCTGGACCCAGCCCCAGCCCCACCCCAGCCTCATCCCCAGCCCAGGCCCAGCCCTGCCCCAGCCCAGCCCCATCCCCAGCCCCAGCCCCACCCCAGCCTCATCCCCAGCCCAGCCCCATCCCTGTCCCAGCCCAGCCACAGCCCCAGCCCTGCCCAGCCCAGCCCCAGCCACCGCCCAGCCCCACCCCAGCCCCATCCCCAGCCCAGGCCAAGCCCTGCCCCAGCCCAGCGCAGCCCCATCCCCATCCCTGCCCCCAGCCCAGCCCCAGCCCCAGCCCTGCCCCAGCCACAGCCCAGCCACAGCCCCTGCCATGGACCCAGCCCCAGCCCAGCCCCAGCCCCAGCCCCAGCCCCAGCCCTGCCCCAGCCCCACCCTCAGCACCAGCCCAGCCCCAGCCCCAGCCCCAGCCCAGCCCCAGCCCCACCCTCAGCACCAGCCCAGCTCCAGCCACAGCCCAGCCACAGCCCTTGTCCTAGCCCCAGCCCAGCCCTAGCCACAGCCACAGCCCTGCCCCAGCCCTGGACCCAGCCCCAGCCCTGCCCCAGCCCAAACCCAGCCCCAGCCCAGCCCCCAGCCCCAGCCCTACCCCTGCCCAGTCCCGGTCCATGCCCAGCCCCAGCCCTGCCCCACCCTCGTCCCCAGCCCAGCCCCTGCCCCAGCCCTACCCCTGCCCAGTCCCGGTGCATGCCCAGCCCCAGCCCTGCCCAGGCCCAGCCCCGCCCAGCCCCAACCCCAGCCCCAGCCCTGCCCAAGACTTGGTTCCAGCCCCAGCCCCAGCCCTGCCCCAGCCCTGCCCTCGGCCCCAGCCCTGCCCAAGTCTTGGTTCCAACCCCAGCCCCAGCCCTGCCCCAGCCCCACCCTCGTCCCCAGCCCAGCCCCAGCCCCAGCCCTAGCCCTGCCCTGGACCCAGCCCCAGCCCCACCCAAGCCTCGTCCCCTGCCCAGCCACAGCCCTGCCCCAGCCCAAACCCCAGCCCCGGCCCCATCCCCATCCCTGCCCCCCGCCCAGCCCCAGCCCCAGCCCCAGCCCCAGCCCTGCCCTCAGCCCAGCCCCAGGCCCGGACCCAGCCCCGGCCTCAGCCCAGCCCCAAGCTAGGCCTGCCCCAGCCCCTGCCCCAGCCCTGCCCTACCCTGCCCCTGCCCCAGCCCAGCCCTGCCCCAGCCCTGCCCCAGCCCCCGCCCAGCCCCTGCCCTGGACCCAGCCCCAGCCCAGCCCCAGCCACAGCCCCAGCCCAGCCCCAGCCCTGCCCAGCTCCAGCCACAGCCCCAGCCCCAGCCCTGGTCCCAGCCGTAGTCGCAGCCCCGGCCCCAGCCCCGCCCTAGCCCAGCCCCAGCCTCACCCTCAGCCCCAGCCCAGCTCCAGCCACAGCCCAGCCACAGCCCTGGACCCAGCCCCAGCCCAGCCCCATCCCCAGCCCTGCCCCAGCCCTGCCCAAGCCTTGGTTCCAGCCCCGGCACCAGCCCCAGCCCAGCCCCAGCCCAGCCCCAGCCCCGGCCCGAGCCCCAGCCCCAGCCCTGCCCAAGCCTTGGTTCCAGCCCCGGCCCTAGCCCCAGCCCAGCCCCAGCCCTGCCCCAGCCCCAGCGCAGCCCCAGCCGCGGCCCCCAGCCCCAGCCCAGCCCAAGCCCTAGCCCAGCCCCAGCCTCAGCCCAGCCCTAACCTAGCCCTGACCCAGCCCCAGCCCGAGCCCAGCCCCGGCCTCAGCCCAGCCCTAACCTAGCCCTGCCCCAGCCCCCCGCCCTGCCCAGCCCCAGCCCTGCAACGAACCCAGCCCCAGCCCGGCCCCAGCCCTGCCCCAGCTCTGGCCCCAGCCCTGTCCCCAGCCCCGGCCCCTGCCCCAGCCCCAGCCCTAGCCCAGCCCTGCCCTCAGCCCCAGCCCCAGCCCCACCCTCGGCCCCAGCCCAGCCCCTGCCCCAGCCCTGCCCCGGCCCATCCCCAGCCCCAGCCCAGCCCCTGCCCTGGACCCAGCCCCAGCACAGCCCCAGCCACAGCCCCAGCCCAGCCACAGCCCTGCCCAGCTCCAGCCACAGCCCAGCCACAGCCCTGGACCCAGCCCCAGCCCAGCCCCATCCCCAGCCCTGCCCCAGCCCTGCCCAAGCCTTGGTTCCAGCCCCGGCACCAGCCCCAGCCCAGCCCCAGCCCAGCCCCAGCCCCGGCCCGAGCCCCAGCCCCAGCCCTGCCCAAGCCTTGGTTCCAGCCCCGGCCCTAGCCCCAGCCCAGCCCCAGCCCTGCCCCAGCCCCAGCGCAGCCCCAGCCGCGGCCCCAGCCCAGCGCCAGCCCTGCCCCATCCCTGCCCTCAGCCCCAGCCCCAGCCCTACTCCAGCCCTGGCCACAGCCCCAGCCCCAGCCGTGCCCCCTGCCCCGGCCCCAGACCTGCTCCAGCCCCTGCCCTAGCCCTGCCCCAGCCCTGACCCGAGCTCCGGCTCAAGCCCAGCCCCATCCCAGCCCCAGCCCAGTACGAGGCCTCAGCCCAGCCCCAGCACCAGCCCAGCCCCCAGCCAAGTCCTAGCCCTGCTCCAGCCCCCACCCCAAGCCCAGCTCAGCCCCAGCCCAGCCCCGGCCCCAGCCCAAGACCCAGCCCTGCCCTAGCTCATCCCCAGCCCAGCCCCAGCCCCAACCCCTGCCCCAGCCCCAGTTCCAGCCCCGGCCCTAGCTCCAGCCCAGCCCCAGCCCAGCCCCGGCCCCAGCCTCCAGCCCCAGACCTGGCCCCAGCCCAGCCCCAGCCCCAGCCCCAGCCCTGCCCTCAGCCCAGCCCCAGGCCCGGACCCAGCCCCGGCCTCAGCCCAGCCCCAAGCTAGGCCTGCCCCAGCCCCTGCTCCAGCCCATTCCTGGTCCCAGCCCAGCCACAGCCCAGCCCCAGCACTGCCCCAGCCCAGCCCCAGCCCCAGCCCAGCCCCAGCCCTGGACCCAGCCCCAGCCCCAGCCCAGCCCTAGCCCAGCCCTAGCCCAGCCCTGACCCAGCCCCAGCCCCTGCTCCAGCCCATTCCTGGTCCCAGCCCAGCCCCAACCCCAGCCCCAGCCCTGCCCCAGCCCAGCCCCAGGCCTGACCTCAGCCCTGACCCAGACCTGGCTCCAGCCCAAGCCCCAGCCCTGCCCATGCCTTGGTTCCAGCCCCAGCCCCAGCCCTGCCCAGCCCAGCCCCAGCCACCGCCCAGCCCCACCCCAGCCTCATCCCCAGCCCAGGCCCAGCCCTGCCCCCAGCCCCAGCCCCAGCCCTGCCCCAGCCCAGCCCCAGCCACCGTCCAGCCCCTACCCTAGACCCAGCCCCGTCCCCACCCCAGCCCCAACCCCAGCCCCAGCCCTGCCCCAGCCCAGCCCCAGGCCTGACCTCAGCCCTGCCCCAGACCTGGCTCCAGCCCAAGCCCCAGCCCTAACCCTACCTCAGCCCTAGCCCCAGCCCAGCCCCACCCTCGCCACCAGCCCAGCCCCAGCCCCAACCTTGGCCCCAGCCCAGCCCCAGTTCAAGCCCTGCCCCAGCCTTGCCCCAGCCCCGGCCCCAGCCCAGCCCCAGGCCTAGCTTTGCCCCAGTCCACACCCCAGACCCAGCCACAGCCCCAGCCCTGTGCCAGCACTGCCCCAACCCAGCCCCGGTCCCAGCCCACCCAAGCACTGGCCCAGCCCCCGCCCCAGCCCAATCCTTGCCCCCAGCCCAGCCCGAGTCTGGCCCCAGGCCCAGCCCCAGCCCTGCCCTGGACCCAGCCCCAGCCCCACCCCAGCCTCATCCCCAGCCCAGGCCCAGCCCTGCCCCAGCCCAGCCCCAGCCCCAGCCCCAGCCCTGCACCGAACCCAGCCCCAGCCCGGCCCCAGCCCTGGACCCAGCCACAGCCCTGCCCCAGCCCCAGCCCTGCCCCGGCCCAGCCCCAGCCCCAGCCCAGCCCCTGCCCTGGACCCAGCCCCTGCCCTGGACCCAGCCCCAGCCACAGCCCGGCCCCAGCCCTGGACCCAGACCCAGCCCCACTCCAGCCTCATCCCCAACCCAGGTCCAGCCCTGCCGCAGCCCAAGCCCCAGACCCAGCCCCATCCCTGCCCCCAGCCCAGCCCCAGCCCCAGCCCTGCCCCAGTTCAGCCCTAGCCCAGCCCTGCCCCAGCCCCCGCCCTGCCCCAGCCCCAACTCTGCACCAAACGCGGCCCCAGCCCGATCCCAGCCCTGCCCCAGCTCTAGCCCCAGCCCTGCCCCCAGCCCCGGCCCCTGCCCCACACTCGGCCCCAGCCCAGCCCCTGCCCCAGCCCTGCTCCGGCCCAGCACCAGCCCCAGCCCCAGCCCAGCCCCTACCCTGGACCCAGCCCCAGCCCAGCCCCAGCCCAGCCCCAGCCCAGCACCAGCCCAGCCCCAGCCCCAGCCCCAGCCCAGCCCTAGCCCAGCCCCAGCCCCACACTCAGCCCCAGCCCAGCTCCAGCCACAGCCCAGCCACAGCCCTGGACCCAGCCCCAGCCCAGCCCCAGCCCCAGCCCTGCCCTCAGCTCAGCCCCAGGCCCGGACCCAGCCCCGGCCTCAGCCCAGCCCCAAGCTAGGCCTGCCCCAGCCCCTGCTCCAGCCCATTCCTGGTCCCAGCCCAGCCACAGCCCAGCCCCAGCACTGCCCCAGCCCAGCCCCAGCCCCAGCCCAGCCCCAGCCCTGGACCCAGCCCCAGCCCCAGCCCAGCCCTAGCCCAGCCCTGACCCAGCCCCAGCCCTAGCCCAGCCCCAGCCTCAGCCCAGCCCTAACCTAGCCCTGCCCCAGCCCCCGCCCTGCCCAGCCCCAGCCCTGCACCGAACCCAGCCAAAGCCCAGCCCCATCCCCAGCCCTGCCCCAGCCCTGCCCTCAGCCCAGCCCCAGCCCCAGCCTGGAACCAGTCCTGCCCCAGCCCTGGACACAGCCCCACCCTGGACCCAGCCCCAGCCCCAGCCCTGCCCCAGGCTTGCCCCAGCCTAGCCCCAGCCCCAGTCCAGCCCCTGCCCTGGACCCAGTCCCAGCCCCAGCCCAGCCCAAGCCCAGCCCCAGCCTAGCCCCAGCCCCAGCCCTGCCCCAGCCTAGCCCCAGCCCCAGCCCAGCCCCTGCCCTGGACCCAGCCCCAGCCCCACCCCAGCCTCATCCCCAGCCCAGCCCCATCCCTGTCCCAGCCCAGCCACAGCCCCAGCCCTGCCCAGCCCAGCCCCAGCCACCGCCCAGCCCCACCCCAGCCCCATCCCCAGCCCAGGCCAAGCCCTGCCCCAGCCCAGGCCAAGCCCCATCCCCATCCCTGCCCCCAGCCCAGCCCCAGCCCCAGCCCTGCCCCAGCCACAGCCCAGCCACAGCCCCTGCCCTGCCCTGCCCCAACCCAGCCCCAGCCACAGCCCAGCCCCTGCCATGGACCCAGCCCCAGCCCAGCCCCAGCCCCAGCCCCAGCCCTGCCCCAGCCCCACCCTCAGCACCAGCCCAGCCCCAGCCCCAGCCCCAGCCCAGCCCCAGCCCCACCCTCAGCACCAGCCCAGCTCCAGCCACAGCCCAGCCACAGCCCTCGTCCTAGCCCAAGCCCAGCCCTAGCCACAGCCACAGCCCTGCCCCAGCCCTGGAACCAGCCCCAGCCCTGCCCCAGCCCAAACCCAGCCCCAGCCCAGCCCCCAGCCCCAGCCCTACCCCTGCCCAGTCCCGGTCCATGCCCAGCCCCAGCCCTGCCCCACCCTCGTCCCCAGCCCAGCCCCTGCCCCAGCCCTACCCCTGCCCAGTCCCGGTGCATGCCCAGCCCCAGCCCTGCCCAGCCCCAGCCCCGCCCAGCCCCAACCCCAGCCCCAGCCCTGCCCAAGACTTGGTTCCAGCCCCAGCCCCAGCCCTGCCCCAGCCCTGCCCACGGCCCCAGCCCTGCCCAAGTCTTGGTTCCAACCCCAGCCCCAGCCCTGCCCCAGCCCCCACCCTCGTCCCCAGCCCAGCCCCAGCCCCAGCCCTAGCCCTGCCCTGGACTCAGCCCCAGCCCCACCCAAGCCTCGTCCCCTGCCCAGCCACAGCCCTGCCCCAGCCCAAACCCCAGCCCCGGCCCCATCCCCATCCCTGCCCCCCGCCCAGCCCCAGACCCAGCCCTGCCCCATCCCAGCCCCAGCCCCAGCCCCAGCCCCGGCCTCAGCCCAGCCCCAAGCTAGGCCTGCCCCAGCCCCTGCTCCAGCCCATTCCTGGTCCCAGCCCAGCCACAGCCCAGCCCCAGCACTGCCCCAGCCCAGCCCCAGCCCCAGCCCAGCCCCAGCCCTGGACCCAGCCCCAGCCCCAGCCCAGCCCTAGCCCAGCCCTGACCCAGCCCCAGCCCCTGCTCCAGCCCATTCCTGGTCCCAGCCCAGCCCCAACCCCAGCCCCAGCCCTGCCCCAGCCCAGCCCCAGGCCTGACCTCAGCCCTGACCCAGACCTGGCTCCAGCCCAAGCCCCAGCCCTGCCCATGCCTTGGTTCCAGCCCCAGCCCCAGCCCTGCCCAGCCCAGCCCCAGCCACCGCCCAGCCCCACCCCAGCCTCATCCCCAGCCCAGGCCCAGCCCTGCCCCCAGCCCCAGCCCCAGCCCTGCCCCAGCCCAGCCCCAGCCACCGTCCAGCCCCTACCCTAGACCCAGCCCCGTCCCCACCCCAGCCCCAACCCCAGCCCCAGCCCTGCCCCAGCCCAGCCCCAGGCCTGACCTCAGCCCTGCCCCAGACCTGGCTCCAGCCCAAGCCCCAGCCCTAACCCTACCTCAGCCCTAGCCCCAGCCCAGCCCCACCCTCGCCACCAGCCCAGCCCCAGCCCCAACCTTGGCCCCAGCCCAGCCCCAGTTCAAGCCCTGCCCCAGCCTTGCCCCAGCCCCGGCCCCAGCCCAGCCCCAGGCCTAGCTTTGCCCCAGTCCACGCCCCAGACCCAGCCACAGCCCCAGCCCTGTGCCAGCACTGCCCCAGCCCAGCCCCGGTCCCAGCCCACCCAAGCACTGGCCCAGCCCCCGCCCCAGCCCAATCCTTGCCCCCAGCCCAGCCCGAGTCCGGCCCCAGGCCCAGCCCCAGCCCTGCCCTGGACCCAGCCCCAGCCCCACCCCAGCCTCATCCCCAGCCCAGGCCCAGCCCTGCCCCAGCCCAGCCCCATCCCCAGCCCCAGCCCTGCACCGAACCCAGCCCCAGCCCGGCCCCAGCCCTGGACCCAGCCACAGCCCTGCCCCGGCCCAGCCCCAGCCCCAGCCCAGCCCCTGCCCTGGACCCAGCCCCTGCCCTGGACCCAGCCCCAGCCACAGCCCAGCCCCAGCCCTGGACCCAGCCCCAGCCCCACTCCAGCCTCATCCCCAACCCAGGTCCAGCCCTGACCCAGCCCAAGCCCCAGACCCAGCCCCATTCCTGCCCCCAGCCCAGCCCCAGCCCCAGCCCTGCCCCAGTTCAGCCCTAGCCCAGCCCTGCCCCAGCCCCCGCCCTGCCCCAGCCCCAACTCTGCACCAAACGCGGCCCCAGCCCGATCCCAGCCCTGCCCCAGCTCTAGCCCCAGCCCTGCCCCCAGCCCCGGCCCCTGCCCCAGCCCTGCCCCAGCCCTAGCCCAGCCCTGCCCTCAGCCCCAGCCCCTGCCCCACACTCGGCCCCAGCCCAGCCCCTGCCCCAGCCCTACTCCGACCCAGCCCCAGCCCCAGCCCAGCCCCTACCCTGGACCCAGCCCCAGCCCAGCCCAGCCCAGCCCCAGCCCAGCACCAGCCCAGCCCCAGCCCCAGCCCCAGCCCAGCCCTAGCCCAGCCCCAGCCCCACACTTAGCCCCAGCCCAGCTCCAGCCACAGCCCAGCCACAGCCCTGGACCCAGCCCCAGCCCAGCCCCATCACCAGCCCTGCCCCAGCCCTGCCCCATCCCAGCCCCAGCCCTGCCCTCAGCTCAGCCCCAGGCCCGGACCCAGCTCCGGCCTCAGCCCAGCCCCAAGCTAGGCCTGCCCCAGCCCCTGCTCCAGCCCATTCCTGGTCCCAGCCCAGCCACAGCCCAGCCCCAGCACTGCCCCAGCCCAGCCCCAGCCCCAGCCCAGCCCCAGCCCTGGACCCAGCCCCAGCCCCAGCCCAGCCCTAGCCCAGCCCTGACCCAGCCCCAGCCCTAGCCCAGCCCCAGCCTCAGCCCAGCCCTAACCTAGCCCTGCCCCAGCCCCCGCCCTGCCCACCCCCAGCCCTGCACCGAACCCAGCCCCAGCCCAGCCCCATCCCCAGCCCTGCCCCAGCCCTGCCCTCAGCCCAGCCCCAGCCCCAGCCTGGAACCAGTCCTGCCCCAGCCCTGGACACAGCCCCACCCTGGACCCAGCCCAACCCCAGCCCCGCCTCAGCCTTGCCCCAGCCTAGCCCCAGCCCCAGTCCAGCCCCTGCCCTGGACCCAGTCCCAGCCCCAGCCCAGCCCAAGCCCAGCCCCAGCCTAGCCCCAGCCCCAGCCCTGCCCCAGCCTAGCCCCAGCCCCAGCCCAGCCCCTGCCCTGGTCCCAGCCCCAGCCCCACCCCAGCCTCATCCCCAGCCCAGCCCCATCCCTGTCCCAGCCCAGCCACAGCCCCAGCCCTGCCCAGCCGAGCCCCAGCCACCGCCCAGCCCCACCCCAGCCCCATCCCCAGCCCAGGCCAAGCCCTGCCCCAGCCCAGCGCAGCCCCATCCCCATCCCTGCCCCCAGCCCAGCCCCAGCCCCAGCCCTGCCCCAGCCACAGCCCAGCCACAGCCCCTGCCCTGCCCTGCCCCAACCCAGCCCCAGCCACAGCCCAGACCCTGCCATGGACCCAGCCCCAGCCCCAGCCCTGCCCCAGCCCCACTCTCAGCACCAGCCCAGCCCCAGCCCCAGCCCCAGCCCAGCCCCAGCCCCACCCTCAGCCCCAGCCCAGCCCCTGCCCTGGTCCCAGCCCCAGCCCCACCCCAGCCTCATCCCCAGCCCAGCCCCATCCCTGTCCCAGCCCAGCCACAGCCCCAGCCCTGCCCAGCCCAGCCCCAGCCACCGCCCAGCCCCACCCCAGCCCCATCCCCAGCCCAGGCCAAGCCCTGCCCCAGCCCAGCGCAGCCCCATCCCCATCCCTGCCCCCAGCCCAGCCCCAGCCCCAGCCCTGCCCCAGCCACAGCCCAGCCACAGCCCCTGCCCTGCCCTGCCCCAACCCAGCCCCAGCCACAGCCCAGCCCCTGCCATGGACGCAGCCCCAGCCCAGCCCCAGCCCCAGCCCCAGCCCCAGCCCTGCCCCAGCCCCACCCTCAGCACCAGCCCAGCCCCAGCCCCACCCTCAGCACCAGCCCAGCTCCAGCCACAGCCCAGCCACAGCCCTCGTCCTAGCCCAAGCCCAGCCCTAGCCACAGCCACAGCCCTGCCCCAGCCCTGGACCCAGCCCCAGCCCTGCCCCAGCCCAAACCCAGCCCCAGCCCAGCCCCCAGCCCCAGCCCTACCCCTGCCCAGTCCCGGTCCATGCCCAGCCCCAGCCCTGCCCCACCCTCGTCCGCAGCCCAGCCCCTGCCCCAGCCCTACCCCTGCCCAGTCCCGGTGCATGCCCAGCCCCAGCCCTGCCCAGCCCCAGCCCTGCCCAAGACTTGGTTCCAGCCCCAGCCCCAGCCCTGCCTCAGCCCTGCCCTCGGCCCCAGCCCTGCCCAAGTCTTGGTTCCAACCCCAGCCCCAGCCCTGCCCCAGCCCCACCCTCGTCCCCAGCCCAGCCCCAGCCCCAGCCCTAGCCCTGCCCTGGAACCAGCCCCAGCCCCACCCAAGCCTCGTCCCCTGCCCAGCCACAGCCCTGCCCCAGCCCAAACCCCAGCCCCGGCCCCATCCCCATCCCTGCCCCCCGCCCAGCCCCAGCCCCAACCCTGCCCCATCCCAGCCCCAGCCCCAGCCCCAGCCCTGCCCTCAGCCCAGCCCCAGGCCCGGACCCAGCCCCGGCCTCAGCCCAGCCCCAAGCTAGGCCTGCCCCAGCCCCTGCTCCAGCCCATTCCTGGTCCCAGCCCAGCCACAGCCCAGCCCCAGCACTGCCCCAGCCCAGCCCCAGCCCCAGCCCAGCCCCAGCCCTGGACCCAACCCCAGCCCCAGCCCAGCCCTAGCCCAGCCCTGACCCAGCCCCAGCCCGAGCCCAGCCCCAGCCTCAGCCCAGCCCTAACCTAGCCCTGCCCCAGCCCCCGCCCTGCCCAGCCCCAGCCCTGCAACGAACCCAGCCCCAGCCCGGCCCCAGCCCTGCCCCAGCTCTGGCCCCAGCCCTGTCCCCAGCCCCGGCCCCTGCCCCAGCCCCAGCCCTAGCCCAGCCCTGCCCTCAGCCCCAGCCCCAGCCCCACCCTCGGCCCCAGCCCAGCCCCTGCCCCAGCCCTGCCCCGGCCCTGCCCCTGCCCCAGCCCAGCCCTGCCCCGGCCCATCCCTGCCCCCAGCCCAGCCCCAGCCCCAGCCCTGCCCCAGCCCAGCCCCAGCCACCGTCCAGCCCCTACCCTAGACCCAGCCCCGTCCCCACCCCAGCCCCAACCCCAGCCCCAGCCCTGCCCCAGCCCAGCCCCAGGCCTGACCTCAGCCCTGCCCCAGCCCTGGCTCCAGTCCAAGCCCCAGCCCTGCCCATGCCTTGGTTCCAGCCCCAGCCCCAGCCGTGCCTAGCCCAGCCCCAGCCACCGCCCAGCCCCACCCCAGCCTCATCCCCAGCCCAGGCCCAGCCCTGCCCCCAGCCCCAGCCCCAGCCCTGCCCCAGCCCAGCCCCAGCCACCGTCCAGCCCCTACCCTAGACCCAGCCCCGTCCCCACCCCAGCCCCAACCCCAGCCCCAGCCCTGCCCCAGCCCAGCCCCAGGCCTGACCTCAGCCCTGCCCCAGACCTGGCTCCAGCCCAAGCCCCAGCCCTAACCCTACCTCAGCCCTAGCCCCAGCCCAGCCCCACCCTCGCCACCAGCCCAGCCCCAGCCCCAACCTTGGCCCCAGCCCAGCCCCAGTTCAAGCCCTGCCCCAGCCTTGCCCCAGCCCCGGCCCCAGCCCAGCCCCAGGCCTAGCTTTGCCCCAGTCCACGCCCCAGACCCAGCCACAGCCCCAGCCCTGTGCCAGCACTGCCCCAGCCCAGCCCCGGTCCCAGCCCACCCAAGCACTGGCCCAGCCCCCGCCCCAGCCCAATCCTTGCCCCCAGCCCAGCCCGAGTCCGGCCCCAGGCCCAGCCCCAGCCCTGCCCTGGACCCAGCCCCAGCCCCACCCCAGCCTCATCCCCAGCCCAGACCCAGCCCTGCCCCAGCCCAGCCCCATCCCCAGCCCCAGCCCTGCACCGAACCCAGCCCCAGCCCTGCCCCAGCCCTGGACCCAGCCACAGCCCTGCCCCAGCCCCAGCCCTGCCCCGGCCCAGCCCCAGCCCCAGCCCAGCCCCCTGCCCTGGACCCAGCCCCTGCCCTGGACCCAGCCCCAGCCACAGCCCAGCCCCAGCCCTGGACCCAGCCCCAGCCCCACTCCAGCCTCATCCCCAACCCAGGTCCAGCCCTGACCCAGCCCAAGCCCCAGACCTAGCCCCATCCCTGCCCCCAGCCCAGCCCCAGCCCCAGCCCTGCCCCAGTTCAGCCCTAGCCCAGCCCTGCCCCAGCCCCCGCCCTGCCCCAGCCCCAACTCTGCACCAAATGCAGCCCCAGCCCGATCCCAGCCCTGCCCCAGCTCTAGCCCCAGCCCTGCCCCCAGCCCCGGCCCCTGCCCCAGCCCTGCCCCAGCCCTAGCCCAGCCCTGCCCTCAGCCCCAGCCCCTGCTCCACACTCGGCCCCAGCCCAGCCCCTGCCCCAGCCCTACTCTGGCCCAGCCCCAGCCCCAGCCCAGCCCCTACCCTGGACCCAGCCCCAGCCCAGCCCCAGCCCAGCCCCAGCCCAGCACCAGCCCAGCCCCAGCCCCAGCCCCAGCCCAGCACTAGCTCAGCCCCAGCCCCAGCCCCAGCCCAGCCCTAGCCCAGCCCCAGCCCAGCCCCAGCCCAGCCCCACCCTCAGCACCAGCCCAGCTCCAGCCACAGCCCAGCCACAGCCCTCGTCCTAGCCCCAGCCCAGCCCTAGCCACAGCCACAGCCCTGCCCCAGCCCTGGACCCAGCCCCAGCCCCTGCCCCAACCCAAACCCAGCCCCAGCCCAGCCCCCAGCCCCAGCCCTACCCCTGCCCAGTCCCGGTCCATGCCCAGCCCCAGCCCTGCCCCACCCTCGTCCCCAGCCCAGCCCCTGCCCCAGCCCTACCCCTGCCCAGTCCCGGTGCATGCCCAGCCCCAGCCCTGCCCAGCCCCAGCCCTGCCCAAGACTTGGTTCCAGCCCCAGCCCCAGCCCTGCCCCAGCCCTGCCCTCGGCCCCAGCCCTGCCCAAGTCTTGGTTCCAACCCCAGCCCCAGCCCTGCCCCAGCCCCACCCTCATCCCCAGCCCAGCCCCAGCCCCAGCCCTAGTCCTGCCCTGGACCCAGCCCCAGCCCCACCGAAGCCTCGTCCCCAGCCCAGCCCCATCCCTGTCCCAGCCCAGCCACAGCCCCAGCCCTGCCCAGCCTAGCCCCAGCCGCAGCCCAGCCCCTGCGCTGGACCCAGCCCCAGCCCCACCCCAGCCTCATCCCCAGCCCAGCCCCATCCCTGTCCCAGCCCAGCCACAGCCCCAGCCCTACCCAGCCCAGCCCCAGCCACCGCCCAGCCCCACCCCATCCCCATCCCCAGCCCAGGCCAAGCCCTGCCCCAGCCCAGCGCAGCCCCATCCCCAGCCCTGCCCCCAGCCCAGCCCCAGCCCCAGCCCTGCCCCAGCCACAGCCCAGCCACAGCCCCTGCCCTGCCCTGCCCCAACCCAGCCCCAGCCACAGCCCAGCCCCTGCCATGGACCCAGCCCCAGCCCAGCCCCAGCCCTGCCCCAGCCCCACTCTCAGCACCAGCCCAGCCCCAGCCCCAGCCCCAGCCCAGCCCCAGCCCCACCCTCAACACCAGCCCAGCTCCAGCCACAGCCCAGCCACAGCCCTCGTCCTAGCCCCAGCCCAGCCCTAGCCACAGCCACAGCCCTGCCCCAGCCCTGGACCCAGCCCCAGCCCTGCCCCAGCCCAAACCCAGCCCCAGCCCAGCCCCCAGCCCCAGCCCTACCCCTGCCCAGTCCCGGTCCATGCCCAGCCTCAGCCCTGCCCCACCCTCGTCCCCAGCCCAGCCCCTGCCCCAGCCCTACCCCTGCCCAGTCCCGGTGCATGCCCAGCCCCAGACCTGCCCAGCCCCAGCCCTGCCCAAGACTTGGTTCCAGCCCCAGCCCCAGCCCTGCCCCAGCCCTGCCCTCGGCCCCAGCCCTGCCCAAGTCTTGGTTCCAACCCCAGCCCCAGCCCTGCCCCAGCCCCACCCTCGTCCCCAGCCCAGCCCCAGCCCCAGCCCTAGCCCTGCCCTGGACCCAGCCCCAGCCCCACCCAAGCCTCGTCCCCTGCCCAGCCACAGCCCTGCCCCAGCCCAAACCCCAGCCCCGGCCCCATCCCCATCCCTGCCCCCCGCCCAGCCTCAGCCCCAGCCCTGCCCCATCCCAGCCCCAGCCCCAGCCCCAGCCCTGCCCTCAGCCCAGCCCCAGGCCCGGACCCAGCCCCGGCCTCAGCCCAGCCCCAAGCTAGGCCTGCCCCAGCCCCTGCTCCAGCCCATTCCTGGTCCCAGCCCAGCCACAGCCCAGCCCCAGCACTGCCCCAGCCCAGCCCCAGCCCCAGCCCAGCCCCAGCCCTGGACCCAACCCCAGCCCCAGCCCAGCCCTAGCCCAGCCCTGACCCAGCCCCAGCCCGAGCCCAGCCCCAGCCTCAGCCCAGCCCTAACCTAGCCCTGCCCCAGCCCCCGCCCTGCCCAGCCCCAGCCCTGCAACGAACCCAGCCCCAGCCCGGCCCCAGCCCTGCCCCAGCTCTGGCCCCAGCCCTGTCCCCAGCCCCGGCCCCTGCCCCAGCCCCAGCCCTAGCCCAGCCCTGCCCTCAGCCCCAGCCCCAGCCCCACCCTCGGCCCCAGCCCAGCTCCTGCCCCAGCCCTGCCCCGGCCCTGCCCCTGCCCCAGCCCAGCCCTGCCCCGGCCCATCCCCAGCCCCAGCCCAGCCCCTGCCCTGGACCCAGCCCCAGCCCAGCCCAGCCCCAGCCACAGCCCCAGCCCAGCCCCAGCCCTGCCCAGCTCCAGCCACAGCCCCAGCCCCAGCCCTGGTCCCAGCCGCAGTCGCAGCCCCGGCCCCAGCCCCGCCCTAGCCCAGCCCCAGCCCCATTCTCAGCCCCAGCCCAGCTCCAGCCACAGCCCAGCCACAGCCCTGGACCCAGCCCCAGCCCCATCCCCAGCCCTGCCCCAGCCCTGCCCAAGCCTTGGTTCCAGCCCCGGCACCAGCCCCAGCCCAGCCCCAGCCCAGCCCCAGCCCCGGCCCGAGCCCCAGCCCCAGCCCTGCCCAAGCCTTGGTTCCAGCCCCGGCCCTAGCCCCAGCCCAGCCCCAGCCCTGCCCCAGCCCCAGCGCAGCCCCAGCCGCGGCCCCAGCCCAGCGCCAGCCCTGCCCCATCCCTGCCCTCAGCCCCAGCCCCAGCCCTACTCCAGCCCTGGCCACAGCCCCAGCCCCAGCCGTGCCCCCTGCCCCGGCCCCAGACCTGCTCCAGCCCCTGCCCTAGCCCTGCCCCAGCCCTGACCCGAGCTCCGGCTCAAGCCCAGCCCCATCCCAGCCCCAGCCCAGTACGAGGCCTCAGCCCAGCCCCAGCACCAGCCCAGCCCCCAGCCAAGTCCTAGCCCTGCTCCAGCCCCCACCCCAAGCCCAGCTCAGCCCCAGCCCAGCCCCGGCCCCAGCCCAAGACCCAGCCCTGCCCCAGCTCATCCCCAGCCCAGCCCCAGCCCCAACCCCTGCCCCAGCCCCAGTTCCAGCCCCGGCCCTAGCTCCAGCCCTGTCCCAGCCCAGCCCCGGCCCCAGCCTCCAGCCCCAGACCTGGCCCCAGCCCAGCCCCAGACCTGCCCCAGGCCTGCCCCTGCCCTACACCCAGCCCACTCCCAGCACAGCCCCAGCACTGCCCCAGCCCAGCCCCAGCCCCAGCCCAGCCCCAGCCCCAGACCCAGCCCCAGCCCCAGCCCCAGCCCTAGCCCAGCCCTGCCCTCAGCCCAGCCCCATGCCCGGACCCAGCCCCGGCCTCAGCCCAGCCCTAACCTAGCCCTGCCCCAGCCCCCGCCCTGCCCAGCCCCAGCCCTGCAACGAACACAGCCCCAGCCCGGACCCAGCCCTGCCCCAGCTCTGGCCCCAGCCCTGTCCCCAGCCCCGGCCCCTGCCCCAGCCCCAGCCCTAGGCTAGCCCTGCCCTCAGCCCCAGCACCACCCTCGGCCCCAGCCCAGCCCCTGACGCAGATCTGCCCCGGCCCAGCCCCAGCCCCAGCCCAGCCCCTGCCCTGTACCTAGCCCCAGCCCAGCCCCAGCCCCAGCCCAGCCCCAGCTCCAACCTAGCCCAGCCCCAGCCCCACCCTCAGCCCCAGCCCAGCTCCAGCCACAGCCCAGCCACAGCCCTGGACCCAGACCCAGCCCAGCCCCATCCCCAGCCCTGCCCCAGCCCTGCCCTCAGCCCAGCCCCAGCCCCAGCCCGGAACCAGTCCTGCCCCAGCCCTGGACACAGCCCCACCCTGGACCCAGCCCCAGCCCCAGCCCAGCCCCAGCCCTGCCCCAGCCTAGCCCCAGCCCCAGTCCAGCCCCTGCCCTGGACCCAGTCCCAGCCCCAGCCCAAGCCCAAGCCCAGCCCCAGCCACTGCCCAGCCCCAGCCCTGCCCCAGCCTAGCCCCAGCCCCAGCCCTGCACGAGCCTAGCCCCAGCCCCAGCCCAGCCCCTGCCCTGGACCCAGCCCCAGCCCCACCCCAGCCTCATCCCCAGCCCAGCCCCATCCCTGCCCCCAGCCCCAGCTCAGCCCCAGCCCTGCCCCAGCCCCACTCTCAGAACCAGCCCAGCCCCAGCCCCAGCCCCAGCCCAGCCCCAGCCCCACCCTCAACACCAGCCCAGCTCCAGCCACAGCCCAGCCACAGCCCTCGTCCTAGCCCCAGCCCAGCCCTAGCCACAGCCACAGCCCTGCCCCAGCCCTGGACCCAGCCCCAGCCCTGCCCCAGCCCAAACCCAGCCCCAGCCCAGCCCCCAGCCCCAGCCCTACCCCTGCCCAGTCCCGGTCCATGCCCAGCCTCAGCCCTGCCCCACCCTCGTCCCCAGCCCAGCCCCTGCCCCAGCCCTACCCCTGCCCAGTCCCGGTGCATGCCCAGCCCCAGACCTGCCCAGCCCCAGCCCTGCCCAAGACTTGGTTCCAGCCCCAGCCCCAGCCCTGCCCCAGCCCTGCCCTCGGCCCCAGCCCTGCCCAAGTCTTGGTTCCAACCCCAGCCCCAGCCCTGCCCCAGCCCCACCCTCGTCCCCAGCCCAGCCCCAGCCCCAGCCCTAGCCCTGCCCTGGACCCAGCCCCAGCCCCACCCAAGCCTCGTCCCCTGCCCAGCCACAGCCCTGCCCCAGCCCAAACCCCAGCCCCGGCCCCATCCCCATCCCTGCCCCCCGCCCAGCCCCAGCCCCAGCCCTGCCCCATCCCAGCCCCAGCCCCAGCCCCAGCCCTGCCCTCAGCCCAGCCCCAGGCCCGGACCCAGCCCCGGCCTCAGCCCAGCCCCAAGCTAGGCCTGCCCCAGCCCCTGCTCCAGCCCATTCCTGGTCCCAGCCCAGCCACAGCCCAGCCCCAGCACTGCCCCAGCCCAGCCCCAGCCCCAGCCCAGCCCCAGCCCTGGACCCAACCCCAGCCCCAGCCCAGCCCTAGCCCAGCCCTGACCCAGCCCCAGCCCGAGCCCAGCCCCAGCCTCAGCCCAGCCCTAACCTAGCCCTGCCCCAGCCCCCGCCCTGCCCAGCCCCAGCCCTGCAACGAACCCAGCCCCAGCCCGGCCCCAGCCCCTGCCCCAGCTCTGGCCCCAGCCCTGTCCCCAGCCCCGGCCCCTGCCCCAGCCCCAGCCCTAGCCCAGCCCTGCCCTCAGCCCCAGCCCCCAGCCCCACCCTCGGCCCCCGCCCAGCTCCTGCCCCAGCCCTGCCCCGGCCCTGCCCCTGCCCCAGCCCAGCCCTGCCCCGGCCCATCCCCAGCCCCAGCCCAGCCCCTGCCCTGGACCCAGCCCCAGCCCAGCCCAGCCCCAGCCACAGCCCCAGCCCAGCCCCAGCCCTGCCCAGCTCCAGCCACAGCCCCAGCCCCAGCCCTGGTCCCAGCCGCAGTCGCAGCCCCGGCCCCAGCCCCGCCCTAGCCCAGCCCAGCCCCACCCTCAGCCCCAGCCCAGCTCCAGCCACAGCCCAGCCACAGCCCTGGACCCAGCCCCAGCCCCATCCCCAGCCCTGCCCCAGCCCTGCCCAAGCCTTGGTTCCAGCCCCGGCACCAGCCCCAGCCCAGCCCCAGCCCAGCCCCAGCCCCAGCCCGAGCCCCAGCCCCAGCCCTGCCCAAGCCTTGGTTCCAGCCCCGGCCCTAGCCCCAGCCCAGCCCCAGCCCTGCCCCAGCCCCAGCGCAGCCCCAGCCGCGGGCCCCAGCCCAGCGCCAGCCCTGCCCCATCCCTGCCCTCAGCCCCAGCCCCAGCCCTACTCCAGCCCTGGCCACAGCCCCAGCCCCAGCCGTGCCCCCTGCCCCCGGCCCCAGACCTGCTCCAGCCCCTGCCCTAGCCCTGCCCCAGCCCTGACCCCGAGCTCCAGCTCAAGCCCAGCCCCATCCCAGCCCCAGCCCAGTACGAGGCCTCAGCCCAGCCCCAGCACCAGCCCAGCCCCCAGCCAAGTCCTAGCCCTGCTCCAGCCCCCACCCCAAGCCCAGCTCAGCCCCCAGCCCAGCCCCGGCCCCAGCCCAAGACCCAGCCCTGCCCCAGCTCATCCCCAGCCCAGCCCCAGCCCCAACCCCTGCCCCAGCCCCAGTTCCAGCCCCGGCCCTAGCTCCAGCCCAGCCCCAGCCCAGCCCCGGCCCCAGCCTCCAGCCCCAGACCTGGCCCCAGCCCAGCCCCAGCCCTGCCCCAGGCCTGCCCCTGCCCTACACCCAGCCCACTCCCAGCACAGCCCCAGCACTGCCCCAGCCCAGCCCCAGCCCCAGCCCAGCCCCAGCCCTGGACCCAGCCCCAGCCCCAGCCCAGCCCTAGCCCAGCCCTGACCCAGCCCCAGCCCTAGCCCAGCCCTGCCCTCAGCCCAGCCCCATGCCCGGACCCAGCCCCGGCCTCAGCCCAGCCCTAACCTAGCCCTGCCCCAGCCCCCGCCCTGCCCAGCCCCAGCCCTGCAACGAACACAGCCCCAGCCCGGACCCAGCCCTGCCCCCAGCTCTGGCCCCAGCCCTGTCCCCAGCCCCGGCCCCTGCCCCAGCCCCAGCCCTAGGCTAGCCCTGCCCTCAGCCCCAGCACCACCCTCGGCCCCAGCCCAGCCCCTGACCCAGATCTGCCCCAGCCCAGCCCCAGCCCCAGCCCAGCCCCTGCCCTGTACCTAGCCCCAGCCCAGCCCCAGCCCCAGCCCAGCCCCAGCTCCAACCTAGCCCAGCCCCAGCCCCACCCTCAGCCCCAGCCCAGCTCCAGCCACAGCCCAGCCACAGCCCTGGACCCAGACCCAGCCCAGCCCCATCCCCAGCCCTGCCCCAGCCCTGCCCTCAGCCCAGCCCCAGCCCCAGCCTGGAACCAGTCCTGCCCCAGCCCTGGACACAGCCCCACCCTGGACCCAGCCCCAGCCCCAGCCCAGCCCCAGCCCTGCCCCAGCCTAGCCCCAGCCCCAGTCCAGCCCCTGCCCTGGACCCAGTCCCAGCCCCAGCCCAAGCCCAAGCCCAGCCCCAGCCACTGCCCAGCCCCAGCCCTGCCCCAGCCTAGCCCCAGCCCCAGCCCTGCACGAGCCTAGCCCCAGCCCCAGCCCAGCCCCTGCCCTGGACCCAGCCCCAGCCCCACCCCAGCCTCATCCCCAGCCCAGCCCCATCCCTGCCCCCAGCCCAGCCCCAGCCCCAGCCCTGCCCAGCCCAGCCCCAGCCACCGCCCAGCCCCACCCCAGCCTCATCCCCAGCCCAGGCCCAGCCCTGCCCCCAGCCCAGGCCCAGCCCCGCCCCCAGCACCAGCCCCAGCCCTGCCCCAGCCCAGCCCCAGCCACCGTCCAGCCCCTACC
Source organism: Melanerpes formicivorus (assembly GCF_026170545.1). Classification (NCBI taxonomy): domain Eukaryota; kingdom Metazoa; phylum Chordata; class Aves; order Piciformes; family Picidae; genus Melanerpes; species Melanerpes formicivorus. The sequence goes on from NW_027142839.1 coordinate 62,248, forward strand.
CTAGACCCAGCCCCGTCCCCACCCCAGCCCCAACCCCAGCCCCAGCCCTGCCCCAGCCCTGCCCCAGACCTGGCTCCAGCCCAAGCCCCAGCCCTAACCCTACCTCAGCCCTAGCCCCAGCCCAGCCCCACCCTCGCCACCAGCCCAGCCCCAGCCCCAACCTTGGCTCCAGCCCAGCCCCAGTTCAAGCCCTGCCCCAGCCTTGCCCCAGCCCCCGGCCCCAGCCCAGCCCCAGGCCTAGCTTTGCCCCAGTCCACACCCCAGACCCAGCCACAGCCCCAGCCCTGTGCCAGCACTGCCCCAACCCAGCCCCGGTCCCAGCCCACCCAAGCACTGGCCCAGCCCCCGACCCAGCCCAATCCTTGCCCCCAGCCCAGCCCGAGTCCGGCCCCAGGCCCAGCCCCAGCCCTGCCCTGGACCCAGCCCCAGCCCCACCCCAGCCTCATCCCCAGCCCAGGCCCAGCCCTGCCCCAGCCCAGCCCCAGCCCCAGCCCCAGCCCTGCACCGAAACCCAGCCCCAGCCCGGCCCCAGCCCTGGACCCAGCCACAGCCCTGCCCCAGCCCCAGCCCTGCCCCGGCCCAGCCCCAGCCCCAGCCCAGCCCCTGCCCTGGACCCAGCCCCTGCCCTGGACCCAGCCCCAGCCACAGCCCAGCCCCAGCCCTGGACCCAGCCCCAGCCCCACTCCAGCCTCATCCCCAACCCAGGTCCAGCCCTGACCCAGCCCAAGCCCCAGACCCAGCCCCATCCCTGCCCCCAGCCCAGCCCCAGCCCCAGCCCTGCCCCAGTTCAGCCCTAGCCCAGCCCTGCCCCAGCCCCCGCCCTGCCCCAGCCCCAACTCTGCACCAAACGCGGCCCCAGCCCGATCCCAGCCCTGCCCCAGCTCTAGCCCCAGCCCTGCCCCCAGCCCCGGCCCCTGCCCCAGCCCTGCCCCAGCCCTAGCCCAGCCCTGCCCTCAGCCCCAGCCCCTGCCCCACACTCGGCCTAGCCCAGCCCCAGCCCCAGCCCCAGCCCAGCCCCTACCCTGGACCCAGCCCCAGCCCAGCCCCTACCCTAGACACAGCCCCAGCCCAGCCCCAGCCCAGCCCCAGCCCCAGCCCCAGCCCTGCCCCATCCCAGCCCCAGCCCCAGCCCCAGCCCTGCCCTCAGCCCAGCCCCAGGCCCGGACCCAGCCCCGGCCTCAGCCCAGCCCCAAGCTAGGCCTGCCCCAGCCCCTGCTCCAGCCCATTCCTGGTCCCAGCCCAGCCACAGCCCAGCCCCAGCACTGCCCCAGCCCAGCCCCAGCCCCAGCCCAGCCCCAGCCCTGGACCCAACCCCAGCCCCAGCCCAGCCTTAGCCCAGCCCTGACCCAGCCCCAGCCCGAGCCCAGCCCCAGCCTCAGCCCAGCCCTAACCTAGCCCTGCCCCAGCCCCCGCCCTGCCCAGCCCCAGCCCTGCAACGAACCCAGCCCCAGCCCGGCCCCAGCCCTGCCCCAGCTCTGGCCCCAGCCCTGTCCCCAGCCCCGGCCCCTGCCCCAGCCCCAGCCCTAGCCCAGCCCTGCCCTCAGCCCCAGCCCCAGCCCCACCCTCGGCCCCCGCCCAGCTCCTGCCCCAGCCCTGCCCCGGCCCTGCCCCTGCCCCAGCCCAGCCCTGCCCCGGCCCATCCCCAGCCCCAGCCCAGCCCCTGCCCTGGACCCAGCCCCAGCCCAGCCCAGCCCCAGCCACAGCCCCAGCCCAGCCCCAGCCCTGCCCAGCTCCAGCCACAGCCCCAGCCCCAGCCCTGGTCCCAGCCGCAGTCGCAGCCCCGGCCCCAGCCCCGCCCTAGCCCAGCCCCAGCCCCACCCTCAGCCCCAGCCCAGCTCCAGCCACAGCCCAGCCACAGCCCTGGACCCAGCCCCAGCCCCATCCCCAGCCCTGCCCCAGCCCTGCCCAAGCCTTGGTTCCAGCCCCGGCACCAGCCCCAGCCCAGCCCCAGCCCAGCCCCAGCCCCAGCCCGAGCCCCAGCCCCAGCCCTGCCCAAGCCTTGGTTCCAGCCCCGGCCCTAGCCCCAGCCCAGCCCCAGCCCTGCCCCAGCCCCAGCGCAGCCCCAGCCGCGGCCCCAGCCCAGCGCCAGCCCTGCCCCATCCCTGCCCTCAGCCCCAGCCCCAGCCCTACTCCAGCCCTGGCCACAGCCCCAGCCCCAGCCGTGCCCCCTGCCCCGGCCCCAGACCTGCTCCAGCCCCTGCCCTAGCCCTGCCCCAGCCCTGACCCGAGCTCCAGCTCAAGCCCAGCCCCATCCCAGCCCCAGCCCAGTACGAGGCCTCAGCCCGGCCCCAGCACCAGCCCAGCCCCCAGCCAAGTCCTAGCCCTGCTCCAGCCCCCACCCCAAGCCCAGCTCAGCCCCAGCCCAGCCCCGGCCCCAGCCCAAGACCCAGCCCTGCCCCAGCTCATCCCCAGCCCAGCCCCAGCCCCAACCCCTGCCCCAGCCCCAGTTCCAGCCCCGGCCCTAGCTCCAGCCCAGCCCCAGCCCAGCCCCGGCCCCAGCCTCCAGCCCCAGACCTGGCCCCAGCCCAGCCCCAGCCCTGCCCCAGCCCTGCCCCTGCCCTACACCCAGCCCACTCCCAGCACAGCCCCAGCACTGCCCCAGCCCAGCCCCAGCCCCAGCCCAGCCCCAGCCCTGGACCCAGCCCCAGCCCCAGCCCAGCCCTAGCCCAGCCCTGACCCAGCCCCAGCCCTAGCCCAGCCCTGCCCTCAGCCCAGCCCCATGCCCGGACCCAGCCCCGGCCTCAGCCCAGCCCTAACCTAGCCCTGCCCCAGCCCCCGCCCTGCCCAGCCCCAGCCCTGCAACGAACACAGCCCCAGCCCGGACCCAGCCCTGCCCCAGCTCTGGCCCCAGCCCTGTCCCCAGCCCCGGCCCCTGCCCCAGCCCCAGCCCTAGGCTAGCCCTGCCCTCAGCCCCAGCACCACCCTCGGCCCCAGCCCAGCCCCTGACCCAGATCTGCCCCAGCCCAGCCCCAGCCCCAGCCCAGCCCCTGCCCTGTACCTAGCCCCAGCCCAGCCCCAGCCCCAGCCCAGCCCCAGCTCCAACCTAGCCCAGCCCCAGCCCCACCCTCAGCCCCAGCCCAGCTCCAGCCACAGCCCAGCCACAGCCCTGGACCCAGACCCAGCCCAGCCCCATCCCCAGCCCTGCCCCAGCCCTGCCCTCAGCCCAGCCCCAGCCCCAGCCTGGAACCAGTCCTGCCCCAGCCCTGGACACAGCCCCACCCTGGACCCAGCCCCAGCCCCAGCCCAGCCCCAGCCCTGCCCCAGCCTAGCCCCAGCCCCAGTCCAGCCCCTGCCCTGGACCCAGTCCCAGCCCCAGCCCAAGCCCAAGCCCAGCCCCAGCCACTGCCCAGCCCCAGCCCTGCCCCAGCCTAGCCCCAGCCCCAGCCCTGCACGAGCCTAGCCCCAGCCCCAGCCCAGCCCCTGCCCTGGACCCAGCCCCAGCCCCACCCCAGCCTCATCCCAAGCCCAGCCCCATCCCTGCCCCCAGCCCAGCCCCAGCCCCAGCCCTGCCCAGCCCAGCCCCAGCCACCGCCCAGCCCCACCCCAGCCTCATCCCCAGCCCAGGCCCAGCCCTGCCCCCAGCCCAGGCCCAGCCCCGCCCCCAGCACCAGCCCCAGCCCTGCCCCAGCCCAGCCCCAGCCACCGTCCAGCCCCTACCCTAGACCCAGCCCCGTCCCCACCCCAGCCCCAACCCCAGCCCCAGCCCTGCCCCAGCCCTGCCCCAGACCTGGCTCCAGCCCAAGCCCCAGCCCTAACCCTACCTCAGCCCTAGCCCCAGCCCAGCCCCACCCTCGCCACCAGCCCAGCCCCAGCCCCAACCTTGGCTCCAGCCCAGCCCCAGTTCAAGCCCTGCCCCAGCCTTGCCCCAGCCCCGGCCCCAGCCCAGCCCCAGGCCTAGCTTTGCCCCAGTCCACGCCCCAGACCCAGCCACAGCCCCAGCCCTGTGCCAGCACTGCCCCAGCCCAGCCCCGGTCCCAGCCCACCCAAGCACTGGCCCAGCCCCCGCCCCAGCCCAATCCTTGCCCCCAGCCCAGCCCGAGTCCGGCCCCAGGCCCAGCCCCAGCCCTGCCCTGGACCCAGCCCCAGCCCCACCCCAGCCTCATCCCCAGCCCAGGCCCAGCCCTGCCCCAGCCCAGCCCCAGCCCCAGCCCCAGCCCTGCACCGAACCCAGCCCCAGCCCGGCCCCAGCCCTGGACCCAGCCACAGCCCTGCCCCAGCCCCAGCCCTGCCCCGGCCCAGCCCCAGCCCCAGCCCAGCCCCTGCCCTGGACCCAGCCCCTGCCCTGGACCCAGCCCCAGCCACAGCCCAGCCCCAGCCCTGGACCCAGCCCCAGCCCCACTCCAGCCTCATCCCCAACCCAGGTCCAGCCCTGACCCAGCCCAAGCCCCAGACCCAGCCCCATCCCTGCCCCCAGCCCAGCCCCAGCCCCAGCCCTGCCCCAGTTCAGCCCTAGCCCAGCCCTGCCCCAGCCCCCGCCCTGCCCCAGCCCCAACTCTGCACCAAACGCGGCCCCAGCCCGATCCCAGCCCTGCCCCAGCTCTAGCCCCAGCCCTGCCCCCAGCCCCGGCCCCTGCCCCAGCCCTGCCCCAGCCCTAGCCCAGCCCTGCCCTCAGCCCCAGCCCCTGCCCCACACTCGGCCTAGCCCAGCCCCAGCCCCAGCCCCAGCCCAGCCCCTACCCTGGACCCAGCCCCAGCCCAGCCCCTACCCTGGACCCAGCCCCAGCCCAGCCCCAGCCCAGCCCCAGCCCCAGCCCCAGCCCAGCCCTAGCCCAGCCCCAGCCCCACCCTCAGCCCCAGCCCAGCTCCAGCCACAGCCCAGCCACAGCCCTGGACCCAGTCCCAGCCCAGCCCCATCACCAGCCCTGCCCCAGCCCTGCCCCAGCCCCATCCCCAGCCCTGCCCCAGCCCTGCCCAAGCCTTGGTTCCAGCCCCGGCACCAGCCCCAGCCCAGCCCCAGCCCAGCCCCAGCCCCGGCCCGAGCCCCAGCCCCAGCCATGCCCACGACTTGGTTCCAGCCCCAGCCCCAGCCCTGCCCCAGCCCTGCCCTCGGCCCCAGCCCTGCCCAAGTCTTGGTTCCAACCCCAGCCCCAGCCCTGCCCCAGCCCCACCCTTGTCCCCAGCCCAGCCCCAGCCCCAGCCCTAGCCCTGCCCTGGACCCAGCCCCAGCCCCACCCAAGCCTCGTCCCCTGCCCAGCCACAGCCCTGCCCCAGCCCAAACCCCAGCCCCGGCCCCATCCCCATCCCTGCCCCCCGCCCAGCCCCAGCCCCAGCCCTGCCCCATCCCAGCCCCAGCCCCAGCCCCAGCCCTGCCCTCAGCCCAGCCCCAGGCCCGGACTCAGCCCCGGCCTCAGCCCAGCCCCAAGCTAGGCCTGCCCCAGCCCCTGCTCCAGCCCATTCCTGGTCCCAGCCCAGCCACAGCCCAGCCCCAGCACTGCCCCAGCCCAGCCCCAGCCCCAGCCCAGCCCCAGCCCTGGACCCAACCCCAGCCCCAGCCCAGCCCTAGCCCAGCCCTGACCCAGCCCCAGCCCGAGCCCAGCCCCGGCCTCAGCCCAGCCCTAAACTAGCCCTGCCCCAGCCCCCGCCCTGCCCAGCCCCAGCCCTGCACCGAACCCAGCCCCAGCCCGGCCCCAGCCCTGCCCCAGCTCTGGCCCCAGCCCTGTCCCCAGCCCAGGCCCCTGCCCCAGCCCCAGCCCTAGCCCAGCCCTGCCCTCAGCCCCAGCCCCAGCCCCACCCTCGGCCCCAGCCCAGCCCCTGCCCCAGCCCTGCCCCTGCCCCAGCCCAGCCCTGCCCCAGCCCATCCCCAGCCCCAGCCCAGCCCCTGCCCTGGACCCAGCCCCAGCCCAGCTCCAGCCACAGCCCCAGCCCCAGCCCTGGTCCCAGCCGCAGTCGCAGCCCCGGCCCCAGCCCCGCCCTAGCCCAGCCCCTGCCCCACACTCAGCCCCAGCCCAGCTCCAGCCACAGCCCAGCCACAGCCCTGGACCCAGCCCCAGCCCAGCCCCATCTCCAGCCCCAGCCCCGGCCCGAGCCCCAGCCCCAGCCCTGCCCAAGCCTTGGTTCCAGCCCCGGCCCTAGCCCCAGCCCAGCCCCAGCCCTGCCCCAGCCCCAGCGCAGCCCCAGCCGCGGCCCCAGCCCAGCGCCAGCCCCTGCCCCATCCCTGCCCTCAGCCCCAGCCCCAGCCCTACTCCAGCCCTGGCCACAGCCCCAGCCCCAGCCGTGCCCCCTGCCCCGGCCCCAGACCTGCTCCAGCCCCTGCCCTAGCCCTGCCCCAGCCCTGACCCGAGCTCCGGCTCAAGCCCAGCCCCATCCCAGCCCCAGCCCAGTACGAGGCCTCAGCCCAGCCCCAGCACCAGCCCAGCCCCCAGCCAAGTCCTAGCCCTGCTCCAGCCCCCCACCCCAAGCCCAGCTCAGCCCCAGCCCAGCCCCGGCCCCAGCCCAAGACCCAGCCCTGCCCCAGCTCATCCCCAGCCCAGCCCCAGCCCCAACCCCTGCCCCAGCCCCAGTTCCAGCCCCGGCCCTAGCTCCAGCCCAGCCCCAGACCAGCCCCGGCCCCAGCCTCCAGCCCCAGACCTGGCCCCAGCCCAGCCCCAGCCCTGCCCCAGCCCTGCCCCTGCCCTACACCCAGCCCACTCCCAGCACAGCCCCAGCACTGCCCCAGCCCAGCCCCAGCCCCAGCCCAGCCCCAGCCCTGGACCCAGCCCCAGCCCCAGCCCAGCCCTAGCCCAGCCCTGACCCAGCCCCAGCCCTAGCCCAGCCCTGCCCTCAGCCCAGCCCCATGCCCGGACCCAGCCCCGGCCTCAGCCCAGCCCTAACCTAGCCCTGCCCCAGCCCCCGCCCTGCCCAGCCCCAGCCCTGCAACGAACACAGCCCCAGCCCGGACCCAGCCCTGCCCCAGCTCTGGCCCCAGCCCTGTCCCCAGCCCCGGCCCCTGCCCCAGCCCCAGCCCTAGGCTAGCCCTGCCCTCAGCCCCAGCACCACCCTCGGCCCCAGCCCAGCCCCTGACGCAGATCTGCCCCGGCCCAGCCCCAGCCCCAGCCCAGCCCCTGCCCTGTACCTAGCCCCAGCCCAGCCCCAGCCCCAGCCCAGCCCCAGCTCCAACCTAGCCCAGCCCCAGCCCCACCCTCAGCCCCAGCCCAGCTCCAGCCACAGCCCAGCCACAGCCCTGGACCCAGACCCAGCCCAGCCCCATCCCCAGCCCTGCCCCAGCCCTGCCCTCAGCCCAGCCCCAGCCCCAGCCCGGAACCAGTCCTGCCCCAGCCCTGGACACAGCCCCACCCTGGACCCAGCCCCAGCCCCAGCCCAGCCCCAGCCCTGCCCCAGCCTAGCCCCAGCCCCAGTCCAGCCCCTGCCCTGGACCCAGTCCCAGCCCCAGCCCAAGCCCAAGCCCAGCCCCAGCCACTGCCCAGCCCCAGCCCTGCCCCAGCCTAGCCCCAGCCCCAGCCCTGCACGAGCCTAGCCCCAGCCCCAGCCCAGCCCCTGCCCTGGACCCAGCCCCAGCCCCACCCCAGCCTCATCCCCAGCCCAGCCCCATCCCTGCCCCCAGCCCAGCCCCAGCCCCAGCCCTGCCCAGCCCAGCCCCAGCCACCGCCCAGCCCCACCCCAGCCTCATCCCCAGCCCAGGCCCAGCCCTGCCCCCAGCCCAGGCCCAGCCCCGCCCCCAGCACCAGCCCCAGCCCTGCCCCAGCCCAGCCCCAGCCACCATCCAGCCCCTACCCTAGACCCAGCCCCGTCCCCACCCCAGCCCCAACCCCAGCCCCAGCCCTGCCCCAGCCCTGCCCCAGACCTGGCTCCAGCCCAAGCCCCAGCCCTAACCCTACCTCAGCCCTAGCCCCAGCCCAGCCCCACCCTCGCCACCAGCCCAGCCCCAGCCCCAACCTTGGCCCCAGCCCAGCCCCAGTTCAAGCCCTGCCCCAGCCTTGCCCCAGCCCCCGGCCCCAGCCCAGCCCCAGGCCTAGCTTTGCCCCAGTCCACACCCCAGACCCAGCCACAGCCCCAGCCCTGTGCCAGCACTGCCCCAACCCAGCCCCGGTCCCAGCCCACCCAAGCACTGGCCCAGCCCCCGACCCAGCCCAATCCTTGCCCCCAGCCCAGCCCGAGTCCGGCCCCAGGCCCAGCCCCAGCCCTGCCCTGGACCCAGCCCCAGCCCCACCCCAGCCTCATCCCCAGCCCAGGCCCAGCCCTGCCCCAGCCCAGCCCCATCCCCAGCCCCAGCCCTGCACCGAACCCAGCCCCAGCCCGGCCCCAGCCCTGGACCCAGCCACAGCCCTGCCCCAGCCCCAGCCCTGCCCCGGCCCAGCCCCAGCCCCAGCCCAGCCCCTGCCCTGGACCCAGCCCCTGCCCTGGACCCAGCCCCAGCCACAGCCCAGCCCCAGCCCTGGACCCAGCCCCAGCCCCACTCCAGCCTCATCCCCAACCCAGGTCCAGCCCTGACCCAGCCCAAGCCCCAGACCCAGCCCCATCCCTGCCCCCAGCCCAGCCCCAGCCCCAGCCCTGCCCCAGTTCAGCCCTAGCCCAGCCCTGCCCTAGCCCCAGCCCTGCCCCCAGCCCCAGCCCCAGCCCCAGCCCTGCCCCAGTTCAGCCCTAGCCCAGCCCTGCCCTAGCCCCAGCCCTGCCCTCAGCCCCAGCCCCTGCCCCACACTCGGCCTAGCCCAGCCCCAGCCCCAGCCCCAGCCCAGCCCCTACCCTGGACCCAGCCCCAGCCCAGCCCCTACCCTGGACCCAGCCCCAGCCCAGCCCCAGCCCAGCCCCAGCCCCAGCCCCAGCCCAGCCCTAGCCCAGCCACAGCCCCACCCTCAGCCCCAGCCCAGCTCCAGCCACAGCCCAGCCACAGCCCTGGACCCAGTCCCAGCCCAGCCCCATCACCAGCCCTGCCCCAGCCCTGCCCCAGCCCCAGCCCCAGCCCTGCCCTCAGCTGAGCCCCAGGCCCGGACCCAGCCCCGGCCTCAGCCCAGCCCCAAGCTAGGCCTGCCCCAGCCCCTGCTCCAGCCCATTCCTGGTCCCAGCCCAGCCCCAGCCCAGCCCCAGCACTGCCCCAGCCCAGCCCCAGCCCCAGCCCAGCCCCAGCCCTGGACCCAGCCCCAGCCCCAGCCCAGCCCTAGCCCAGCCCTGACCCAGCCCCAGCCCTAGCCCAGCCCCAGCCTCAGCCCAGCCCTAACCTAGCCCAGCCCCAGCCCCCGCCCTGCCCAGCCCCAGTCCTGCACCGAACCCAGCCCCAGCCCAGCCCCATCCCCAGCCCTGCCCCAGCCCTGCCCTCAGCCCAGCCCCAGCCCCAGCCTGGAACCAGTCCTGCCCCAGCCCTGGACACAGCCCCACCCTGGACCCAGCCCAGCCCCAGCCCAGCCCCAGCCTTGCCCCAGCCTAGCCCCAGCCCCAGTCCAGCCCCTGCCCTGGACCCAGTCCCAGCCCCAGCCCAGCCCAAGCCCAGCCCCAGCCTAGCCCCAGCCCCAGCCCTGCCCCAGCCTAGCCCCAGCCCCAGCCCAGCCCCTCCCCTGGACCCAGCCCCAGCCCCACCCCAGCCTCATCCCCAGCCCAGCCCCATCCCTGTCCCAGCCCAGCCACAGCCCCAGCCCTGCCCAGCCGAGCCCCAGCCACCGCCCAGCCCCACCCCAGCCCCATCCCCAGCCCAGGCCAAGCCCTGCCCCAGCCCAGCGCAGCCCCATCCCCATCCCTGCCCCCAGCCCAGCCCCAGCCCCAGCCCTGCCCCAGCCACAGCCCAGCCACAGCCCCTGCCCTGCCCTGCCCCAACCCAGCCTCAGCCACAGCCCAGCCCCTGCCATGGACCCAGCCCCAGCCCAGCCCCAGCCCCAGCCCCAGCCCCAGCCCTGCCCCAGCCCCACCCTCAGCACCAGCCCAGCCCCAGCCCCAGCCCCAGCCCACCCCCAGCCCCACCCTCAGCACCAGCCCAGCTCCAGCCACAGCCCAGCCACAGCCCTCGTCCTAGCCCCAGCCCAGCCCTAGCCACAGCCACAGCCCTGCCCCAGCCCTGGACCCAGCCCCAGCCCTGCCCCAGCCCAAACCCAGCCCCAGCCCAGCCCCCAGCCCCAGCCCTACCCCTGCCCAGTCCCGGTCCATGCCCAGCCCCAGCCCTGCCCCACCCTCGTCCCCAGCCCAGCCCCTGCCCCAGCCCTACCCCTGCCCAGTCCCGGTGCATGCCCAGCCCCAGCCCTGCCCAGCCCCAGCCCCGCCCAGCCCCAACCCCAGCCCCAGCCCTGCCCAAGACTTGGTTCCAGCCCCAGCCCCAGCCCTGCCCCAGCCCTGCCCTCGGCCCCAGCCCTGCCCAAGTCTTGGTTCCAACCCCAGCCCCAGCCCTGCCCCAGCCCCACCCTCATCCCCAGCCCAGCCCCAGCCCCAGCCCTAGCCCTGCCCTGGACCCAGCCCCAGCCCCACCCAAGCCTCGTCCCCTGCCCAGCCACAGCCCTGCCCCAGCCCAAACCCCAGCCCCAGCCCTGCCCCATCCCAGCCCCAGCCCCAGCCCCAGCCCTGCCCTCAGCCCAGCCCCAGGCCCGGACCCAGCCCCGGCCTCAGCCCAGCCCCAAGCTAGGCCTGCCCCAGCCCCTGCCCCAGCCCTGCCCTGGCCCTGCCCCTTCCCCAGCCCAGCCCTGCCCCGGCCCATCGCCAGCCCCCGCCCTGGACCCAGCCCCAGCCCAGCCCCAGCCACAGCCCCAGCCCAGCCCCAGCCCTGCCCAGCTCCAGCCACAGCCCCAGCCCCAGCCCTGGTCCCAGCCGTAGTCGCAGCCCCGGCCCCAGCCCCGCCCTAGCCCAGCCCCAGCCCCACCCTTTAGCCCCAGCCCAGCTCCAGCCACAGCCCAGCCACAGCCCTGGACCCAGCCCCAGCCCAGCCCCATCCCCAGCCCTGCCCCAGCCCTGCCAAGCCTTGGTTCCAGCCCCGGCACCAGCCCCAGCCCAGCCCCAGCCCAGCCCCAGCCCCGGCCCGAGCCCCAGCCCCAGCCCTGCCCAAGCCTTGGTTCCAGCCCCGGCCCTAGCCCCAGCCCAGCCCCAGCCCTGCCCCAGCCCCAGCGCAGCCCCCAGCCGCGGCCCCAGCCCCAGCCCAGCCCCAGCCCTAGCCCAGCCCCAGCCTCAGCCCAGCCCTAACCTAACCCTGACCCAGTCCCAGCCCGAGCCCAGCCCCGGCCTCAGCCCAGCCCTAACCTAGCCCTGCCCAAGCCCCCGCCCTGCCCAGCCCCAGCCCTGCAACGAACCCAGCCCCAGCCCGGCCCCAGCCCTGCCCCAGCTCTGGCCCCAGCCCTGTCCCCAGCCCCCGGCCCCTGCCCCAGCCCCAGCCCTAGCCCAGCCCTGCCCTCAGCCCCAGCCCCAGCCGTGCCCCCTGCCCCGGCCCCAGACCTGCTCCAGCCCCTGCCCTAGCCCTGCCCCAGCCCTGACCCGAGCTCCGGCTCAAGCCCAGCCCCATCCCAGCCCCAGCCCAGTACGAGGCCTCAGCCCAGCCCCAGCACCAGCCCAGCCCCAGCCAAGTCCTAGCCCCTCTCCAGCCCCCACCCCAAGCCCAGCTCATCCCCAGCCCAGCCCCAGCCCCAACCCCTGCCCCAGCCCCAGTTCCAGCCCCGGCCCTAGCTCCAGCCCAGCCCCAGCCCAGCCCCGGCCCCAGCCTCCAGCCCCAGACCTGGCCCCAGCCCAGCCCCAGCCCCAGGCCCAGCCCTGCCCTCAGCCCAGCCCCAGGCCCGGACCCAGCCCCGGCCTCAGCCCAGCCCCAAGCTAGGCCTGCCCCAGCCCCTGCTCCAGCCCATTCCTGGTCCCAGCCCAGCCACAGCCCAGCCCCAGCACTGCCCCAGCCCAGCCCCAGCCCCAGCCCAGCCCCAGCCCTGGACCCAGCCCCAGCCCCAGCCTAGCCCTAGCCCAGCCCTGACCCAGCCCCAGCCCCTGCTCCAGCCCATTCCTGGTCCCAGCCCAGCCCCAACCCCAGCCCCAGCCCTGCCCCAGCCCAGCCCCAGCCCAGCCCCAGGCCTGACCTCAGCCCTGCCCCAGACCTGGCTCCAGCCCAAGCCCCAGCCCTAACCCTACCTCAGCCCTAGCCCCAGCCCAGCCCCACCCTCGCCACCAGCCCAGCCCCAGCCCTGCCCCAGTTCAGCCCTAGCCCAGCCCTGCCCCAGCCCCCGCCCTGCCCCAGCCCCCAACTCTGCACCAAACGCGGCCCCAGCCCGATCCCAGCCCTGCCCCAGCTCTAGCCCCAGCCCTGCCCCCAGCCCTGGCCCCTGCCCCAGCCCTGCCCCAGCCCTAGCCCAGCCCTGCCCTCAGCCCCAGCCCCTGCCCCACACTCGGCCCCAGCCCCAGCCCCTGCCCCAGCCCTGCTCCGGCCCAGCCCCAGCCCCAGCCCCCAGCCCAGCCCCTACCCTGGACCCAGCCCCAGCCCAGCCCCAGCCCAGCCCCAGCCCAGCACCAGCCCAGCCCCAGCCCCAGCCCCAGCCCAGCCCTAGCCCAGCCCCAGCCCCACACTCAGCCCCAGCCCAGCTCCAGCCACAGCCCAGCCACAGCCCTGGACCCAGCCCCAGCCCAGCCCCAGCTCCAGCCCTGCCCTCAGCTCAGCCCCAGGCCCGGACTCAGCCCCGGCCTCAGCCCAGCCCCAAGCTAGGCCTGCCCCAGCCCCTGCTCCAGCCCATTCCTGGTCCCAGCCCAGCCACAGCCCAGCCCCAGCACTGCCCCAGCCCAGCCCCAGCCCCAGCCCAGCCCCAGCCCTGGACCCAGCCCCAGCCCCAGCCCAGCCCTAGCCCAGCCCTGACCCAGCCCCAGCCCTAGCCCAGCCCCAGCCTCAGCCCAGCCCTAACCTAGCCCTGCCCCAGCCCCCGCCCTGCCCAGCCCCAGCCCTGCACCGAACCCAGCCCCAGCCCAGCCCCATCCCCAGCCCTGCCCCAGCCCTGCCCTAAGCCCAGCCCCAGCCCCAGCCTGGAACCAGTCCTGCCCCAGCCCTGGACACAGCCCCACCCTGGACCCAGCCCAGCCCCAGCCCTGCCCCAGGCTTGCCCCAGCCTAGCCCCAGCCCCAGTCCAGCCCCTGCCCTGGACCCAGTCCCAGCCCCAGCCCAGCCCAAGCCCAGCCCCAGCCTAGCCCCAGCCCCAGCCCAGCCCCCAGCCCCAGCCCTACCCCTGCCCAGTCCCGGTCCATGCCCAGCCCCAGCCCTGCCCCACCCTCGTCCCCAGCCCAGCCCCTGCCCCAGCCCTACCCCTGCCCAGTCCCCGGTGCATGCCCAGCCCCAGCCCTGCCCAGCCCCAGCCCCGCCCAGCCCCAACCCCAGCCCCAGCCCTGACCCAAGACTTGGTTCCAGCCCCAGCCCCAGCCCTGCCCCAGCCCTGCCCTCGGCCCCAGCCCTGCCCAAGTCTTGGTTCCAACCCCAGCCCCAGCCCTGCCCCAGCCCCACCCTCGTCCCCAGCCCAGCCCCAGCCCCAGCCCTAGCCCTGCCCTGGACTCAGCCCCAGCCCCACCCAAGCCTCGTCCCCTGCCCAGCCACAGCCCTGCCCCAGCCCAAACCCCAGCCCCGGCCCCATCCCCATCCCTGCCCCCCGCCCAGCCCCAGCCCCAGCCCTGCCCCATCCCAGCCCCAGCCCCAGCTCCCGCCCTGCCCTCAGCCCAGCCCCAGGCCCGGACCCAGCCCCGGCCTCAGCCCAGCCCCAAGCTAGGCCTGCCCCAGCCCCTGCTCCAGCCCATTCCTGGTCCCAGCCCAGCCACAGCCCAGCCCCAGCACTGCCCCAGCCCAGCCCCAGCCCCAGCCCAGCCCCAGCCCTGGACCCAGCCCCAGCCCCAGCCCAGCCCCTAGCCCAGCCCTGACCCAGCCCCAGCCCCTGCTCCAGCCCATTCCTGGTCCCAGCCCAGCCCCAGCCCTGCTCCAGCCCAGCCCCAGGCCTGACCTCAGCCCTGACCCAGACCTGGCTCCAGCCCAAGCCCCAGCCCTGCCCATGCCTTGGTTCCAGCCCCAGCCCCAGCCTGCCCAGCCCAGCCCCAGCCACCGCCCAGCCCCACCCCAGCCTCATCCCCAGCCCAGGCCCAGCCCTGCCCCCAGCCCCAGCCCCAGCCCTGCCCCAGCCCAGCCCCAGCCACCGTCCAGCCCCTACCCTAGACCCAGCCCCGTCCCCCACCCCAGCCCCAACCCCAGCCCCAGCCCTGCCCCAGCCCAGCCCCAGGCCTGACCTCAGCCCTGCCCCAGACCTGGCTCCAGCCCAAGCCCCAGCCCTAACCCTACCTCAGCCCTAGCCCCAGCCCAGCCCCACCCTCGCCACCAGCCCAGCCCCAGCCCCAACCTTGGCCCCAGCCCAGCCCCAGTTCAAGCCCTGCCCCAGCCTTGCCCCAGCCCCGGCCCCAGCCCAGCCCCAGGCCTAGCTTTGCCCCAGTCCACGCCCCAGACCCAGCCACAGCCCCAGCCCTGTGCCAGCACTGCCCCAGCCCAGCCCCGGTCCCAGCCCACCCAAGCACTGGCCCAGCCCCCGCCCCAGCCCAATCCTTGCCCCCAGCCCAGCCCGAGTCCGGCCCCAGGCCCAGCCCCAGCCCTGACCTGGACCCAGCCCCAGCCCCCACCCCAGCCTCATCCCCAGCCCAGGCCCAGCCCTGCCCCAGCCCAGCCCCATCCCCAGCCCCAGCCCTGCACCGAACCCAGCCCCAGCCCGGCCCCAGCCCTGGACCCAGCCCCTGCCCTGGACCCAGCCCCAGCCACAGCCCCAGCCCCAGCCCTGGACCCAGCCCCAGCCCCACTCCAGCCTCATCCCCAACCCAGGTCCAGCCCAGCCCCAGCCTAGCCCCAGACCCAGCCCTGCCCCAGCCTAGCCCCAGACCCAGCCCAGCCCCTGCCCTGGACCCAGCCCTGCCCCACCCCAGCCTCATCCCCAGCCCAGCCCCATCCCTGTCCCAGCCCAGCCACAGCCCCAGCCCTGCCCAGCCCAGCCCCAGCCACCGCCCAGCCCCACCCCAGCCCCATCCCCAGCCCAGGCCAAGCCCTGCCCCAGCCCAGCGCAGCCCCATCCCCATCCCTGCCCCCAGCCCAGCCCCAGCTCCAGCCCTGCCCCAGCCACAGCCCAGCCACAGCCCCTGCCCTGCCCTGCCCCAACCCAGCCCCAGCCACAGCCCAGCCCCTACCATGGACCCAGCCCCAGCCCAGACCCAGCCCCAGCCCCAGCCCTGCCCCAGCCCCACCCTCAGCACCAGCACAGCCCCAGCCCCAGCCCCAGCCCAGCCCCAGCCCCACCCTCAGCACCAGCCCAGCTCCAGCCACAGCCCAGCCACAGCCCTCGTCCTAGCCCCAGCCCAGCCCTAGCCACAGCCACAGCCCTGCCCCCAGCCCTGGACCCAGCCCCTGCCCTGCCCCAGCCCAAACCCAGCCCCAGCCCAGCCCCCAGCCCCAGCCCTACCCCTGCCCAGTCCCGGTCCATGCCCAGCCCCAGCCCTGCCCCACCCTCGTCCCCAGCCCAGCCCCTGCCCCAGCCCTACCCCTGCCCAGTCCCGGTGCATGCCCAGCCCCAGCCCTGCCCAGCCCCAGCCCTGCCCAAGACTTGGTTCCAGCCCCAGCCCCAGCCCTGCCCCAGCCCTGCCCTCGGCCCCAGCCCTGCCCAAGTCTTGGTTCCAACCCCAGCCCCAGCCCTGCCCCAGCCCCCACCCTCGTCCCCAGCCCAGCCCCAGCCCCAGCCCTAGCCCTGCCCTGGAACCAGCCCCCGCCCCACGCAAGCCTCGTCCCCTGCCCAGCCACAGCCCTGCCCCAGCCCAAACCCCAGCCCCGGCCCCATCCCCATCCCTGCCCCCCGCCCAGCCCCAGCCCCAGCCCTGCCCCATCCCAGCCCCAGCCCCAACCCCAGCCCTGCCCTCAGCCCAGCCCCAGGCCCGGACCCAGCCCCGGCCTCAGCCCAGCCCCAAGCTAGGCCTGCCCCAGCCCCTGCTCCAGCCCATTCCTGGTCCCAGCCCAGCCACAGCCCAGCCCCAGCACTGCCCCAGCCCAGCCCCAGCCCCAGCCCAGCCCCAGCCCTGGACCCAACCCCAGCCCCAGCCCAGCCCTAGCCCAGCCCTGACCCAGCCCCAGCCCGAGCCCAGCCCCGGCGTCAGCCCAGCCCTAACCTAGCCCTGCCCCAGCCCCCGCCCTGCCCAGCCCCAGCCCTGCACCGAACCCAGCCCCAGCCCCATCCCCAGCCCTGCCCCAGCCCGGCCCCAGCCCCTGCCCCAGCTCTGGCCCCAGCCCTGTCCCCCAGCCCCGGCCCCTGCCCCAGCCCCAGCCCTAGCCCAGCCCTGCCCTCAGCCCCAGCCCCAGCCCCCACCCTCGGCCCCAGCCCAGCCCCTGCCCCAGCCCTGCCCCGGCCCTGCCCCTGCCCCAGCCCAGCCCTGCCCCGGCCCATCCCCAGCCCCAGCCCAGCCCCTGCCCTGGACCCAGCCCCAGCCCAGCCCAGCCCCAGCCACAGCCCCAGCCCAGCCCCAGCCCTGCCCAGCTCCAGCCACAGCCCCAGCCCCAGCCCTGGTCCCAGCCGCAGTCGCAGCCCCGGCCCCAGCCCCGCCCTAGCCCAGCCCCAGCCCCACCCTCAGCCCCAGCCCAGCTCCAGACACAGCCCAGCCACAGCCCTGGACCCAGCCCCAGCCCAGCCCCATCCCCAGCCCTGCCCCAGCCCTGCCCAAGCCTTGGTTCCAGCCCCAGCCCAGCCCCAGCCCAGCCCCAGCCCCGGCCCGAGCCCCAGCCCCAGCCCTGCCCACGACTTGGTTCCAGCCCCAGCCCCAGCCCTGCCCCAGCCCTGCCCTCGGCCCCAGCCCTGCCCAAGTCTTGGTTCCAACCCCAGCCCCAGCCCTGCCCCAGCCCCACCCTCGTCCCCCAGCCCAGCCCCAGCCCCAGCCCTAGCCCTGCCCTGGACCCAGCCCCAGCCCCACCCAAGCCTCGTCCCCTGCCCAGCCACAGCCCTGCCCCAGCCCAAACCCCAGCCCCGGCCCCATCCCCATCCCTGCCCCCCGCCCAGCCCCAGCCCCAGCCCTGCCCCATCCCAGCCCCAGCCCCAACCCCAGCCCTGCCCTCAGCTCAGCCCCAGGCCCGGACCCAGCCCCGGACTCAGCCCAGCCCCAAGCTAGGCCTGCCCCAGCCCCTGCTCCAGCCCATTCCTGGTCCCAGCCCAGCCACAGCCCAGCCCCAGCACTGCCCCAGCCCAGCCCCAGCCCCAGCCCAGCCCCAGCCCTGGACCCAACCCCAGCCCCAGCCCAGCCCTAGCCCAGCCCTGACCCAGCCCCAGCCCGAGCCCAGCCCCGGCCTCAGCCCAGCCCTAACCTAGCCCTGCCCCAGCCCCCGCCCCTGCCCAGCCCCAGCCCTGCACCGAACCCAGCCCCAGCCCCATCCCCAGCCCTGCCCCAGCCCGGCCCCAGCCCTGCCCCAGCTCTGGCCCCAGCCCTGTCCCCAGCCCCCGGCCCCTGCCCCAGCCCCAGCCCTAGCCCAGCCCTGCCCTCAGCCCCAGCCCCAGCCCCACCCTCGGCCCAGCCCAGCCCCTGCCCCAGCCCTGCCCCGGCCCTGCCCCTGCCCCAGCCCAGCCCTGCCCCGGCCCATCCCCAGCCCCAGCCCAGCCCCTGCCCTGGACCCAGCCCCAGCCCAGCCCAGCCCCAGCCACAGCCCCAGCCCAGCCCCAGCCCTGCCCAGCTCCAGCCACAGCCCCAGCCCCAGCCCTGGTCCCAGCCGCAGTCGCAGCCCCGGCCCCAGCCCAGCCCTAGCCCAGCCCCAGCCCCACCCTCAGCCCCAGCCCAGCTCCAGCCACAGCCCAGCCACAGCCCTGGACCCAGCCCCAGCCCAGCCCCATCCCCAGCCCTGCCCCAGCCCTGCCCAAGCCTTGGTTCCAAGCCCCGGCACCAGCCCCAGCCCAGCCCCAGCCCCGGCCTGAGCCCCAGCCCCAGCCCTGCCCACGGACTTGGTTCCAGCCCCAGCCCCAGCCCTGCCCCAGCCCTGCCCTCGGCCCCAGCCCTGCCCAAGTCTTGGTTCCAACCCCAGCCCCAGCCCTGCCCCAGCCCCACCTCGTCCCCAGCCCAGCCCCAGCCCCAGCCCTAGCCCTGCCCTGGACCCAGCCCCAGCCCCACCCAAGCCTCGTCCCCTGCCCAGCCACAGCCCTGCCCCAGCCCAAACCCCAGCCCCGGCCCCATCCCCATCCCTGCCCCCCGCCCAGCCCCAGCCCCAGCCCTGCCCCATCCCAGCCCCAGCCCCAGCCCCAGCCCTGCCCTCAGCCCAGCCCCAGGCCCGGACCCAGACCCGGCCTCAGCCCAGCCCCAAGCTAGGCCTGCCCCAGCCCCTGCTCCAGCCCATTCCTGGTCCCAGCCCAGCCACAGCCCAGCCCCAGCACTGCCCCAGCCCAGCCCCAGCCCCAGTGCCAGCCCCAGCCCTGGACCCAGCCCCAGCCCCAGCCCAGCCCTAGCCCAGCCCTGACCCAGCCCCAGCCCGAGCCCAGCCCCGGCCTCAGCCCAGCCCTAACCTAGCCCTGCCCCAGCCCCCGCCTGCCCAGCCCCAGCCCTGCAACGAACCCAGCCCCAGCCCGGCCCCAGCCACTGACCCCAGCTCTGGCCCCAGCCCTGTCCCCAGCCCCGGCCCCTGCCCCAGCCCCAGCCCTAGCCCAGCCCTGCCCTCAGCCCCAGCCCCAGCCCCACCCTCAGCCCCAGCCCAGCCCTGCCCCGGCCCATCCCCAGCCCCAGCCCAGCCCCTGCCCTGGACCCAGCCCCAGCCCAGCCCAGCCCCAGCCACAGCCCCAGCCCAGCCCCAGCCCTGCCCAGCTCCAGCCACAGCCCCAGCCCCAGCCCTGGTCCCAGCCGCAGTCGCAGCCCCCGGCCCCAGCCCCGCCCTAGCCCAGCCCCAGCCCCACCCTCAGCCCCAGCCCAGCTCCAGCCACAGCCCAGCCACAGCCCTGGACCCAGCCCCAGCCCAGCCCCATCCCCAGCCCTGCCCCAGCCCTGCCCAAACCTTGGTTCCAGCCCGGCACCAGCCCCAGCCCAGCCCCAGCCCAGCCCCAGCCCCGGCCCGAGCCCCAGCCCCAGCCCTGCCCAAGCCTTGGTTCCAGCCCCGGCCCTAGCCCCAGCCCAGCCCCAGCCCTGCCCCAGCCCCAGCGCAGCCCCAGCCACGGCCCCAGCCCAGCGCCAGCCCTGCCCCATCCCTGCCCTCAGCCCCAGCCCCAGCCCTACTCCAGCCCTGGCCACAGCCCCAGCCCCAGCCGTGCCCCCTGCCCCGGCCCCAGACCTGCTCCAGCCCCTGCCCTAGCCCTGCCCCAGCCCTGACCCGAGCTCCAGCTCAAGCCCAGCCCCATCCCAGCCCCAGCCCAGTACGAGGCCTCAGCCCAGCCCCAGCACCAGCCCAGCCCCCAGCCAAGTCCTAGCCCTGCTCCAGCCCCCACCCCAAGCCCAGCTCAGCCCCAGCCCAGCCCCGGCCCCAGCCAAGACCCAGCCCTGCCCCAGCTCATCCCCAGCCCAGCCCCAGCCCCAACCCCTGCCCCAGCCCCAGTTCCAGCCCCGGCCCTAGCTCCAGCCCAGCCCCAGCCCAGCCCCGGCCCCAGCCTCCAGCCCCAGACCTGGCCCCAGCCCAGCCCCAGCCCTGCCCCAGCCCTGCCCCTGCCCTACACCCAGCCCACTCCCAGCACAGCCCCAGCACTGCCCCAGCCCAGCCCCAGCCCCAGCCCAGCCCCAGCCCTGGACCCAGCCCCAGCCCCAGCCCAGCCCTAGCCCAGCCCTGACCCAGCCCCAGCCCTAGCCCAGCCCTGCCCTCAGCCCAGACCCATGCCCGGACCCAGCCCCGGCCTCAGCCCAGCCCTAACCTAGCCCTGCCCCAGCCCCCGCCCTGCCCAGCCCCAGCCCTGCAACGAACACAGCCCCAGCCCGGACCCAGCCCTGCCCCAGCTCTGGCCCCAGCCCTGTCCCCAGCCCCGGCCCCTGCCCCAGCCCCAGCCCTAGGCTAGCCCTGCCCTCAGCCCCAGCACCACCCTCGGCCCCAGCCCAGCCCCTGACCCAGATCTGCCCCGGCCCAGCCCCAGCCCCAGCCCAGCCCCTGCCCTGTACCTAGCCCCAGCCCAGCCCCAGCCCCAGCCCAGCCCCAGCTCCACCCTAGCCCAGCCCCAGCCCCACCCTCAGCCCCAGCCCAGCTCCAGCCACAGCCCAGCCACAGCCCTGGACCCAGACCCAGCCCAGCCCCATCCCCAGCCCTGCCCCAGCCCTGCCCTCAGCCCAGCCCCAGCCCCAGCCTGGAACCAGTCCTGCCCCAGCCCTGGACACAGCCCCACCCTGGACCCAGCCCCAGCCCCAGCCCAGCCCCAGCCCTGCCCCAGCCTAGCCCCAGCCCCAGTCCAGCCCCTGCCCTGGACCCAGTCCCCAGCCCCAGCCCAAGCCCAAGCCCAGCCCCAAGCCACTGCCCAGCCCCCAGCCCTGCCCCAGCCTAGCCCCAGCCCCAGCCCTGCACGAACCTAGCCCCAGCCCCATCCCAGCCCCTGCCCTGGACCCAGCCCCAGCCCCCACCCCAGCCTCATCCCCAGCCCAACCCCAGCCTCATCCCCAGCCCAGCCCCATCCCTGCCCCCAGCCCAGCCCCAGCCCCAGCCCTGCCCAGCCCAGCCCCAGCCACCGCCCAGCCCCACCCCAGCCTCATCCCCAGCCCAGGCCCAGCCCTGCCCCCAGCCCCAGCCCCAGCCCTGCCCCAGCCCTGCCCTCGGCCCCAGCCCTGCCCAAGTCTTGGTTCCAACCCCAGCCCCAGCCCTGCCCCAGCCCCACCCTCGTCCCCAGCCCAGCCCCAGCCCCAGCCCTAGCCCTGCCCTGGACCCAGCCCCAGCCCCACCCAAGCCTCGTCCCCTGCCCAGCCACAGCCCTGCCCCAGCCCAAACCCCAGCCCCGGCCCCATCCCCATCCCTGCCCCCCGCCCAGCCCCAGCCCCAGCCCTGCCCCATCCCAGCCCCAGCCCCAGCCCCAGCCCTGCCCTCAGCCCAGCCCCAGGCCCGGACCCAGCCCCGGCCTCAGCCCAGCCCCAAGCTAGGCCTGCCCCAGCCCCTGCTCCAGCCCATTCCTGGTCCCAGCCCAGCCCCAGCCCCAGCCCCACCCTCGGCCCCAGCCCAGCCCCTGCCCCAGCCCTGCCCCGGCCCTGCCCCTGCCCCAGCCCAGCCCTGCCCCGGCCCATCCCCAGCCCCAGCCCCAGCCCCTGCCCTGGACCCAGCCCCAGCCCAGCCCAGCCCCAGCCACAGCCCCAGCCCAGCCCCAGCCCTGCCCAGCTCCAGCCACAGCCCCAGCCCCAGCCCCAGCCCTGGTCCCAGCCGCAGTCGCAGCCCCGGCCCCAGCCCCGCCCTAGCCCAGCCCCAGCCCCACCCTCAGCCCCAGCCCAGCTCCAGCCACAGCCCAGCCACAGCCCTGGACCCAGCCACAGCCCTGGACCCAGCCACAGCCCAGCCACAGCCCTGGACCCAGCCCCAGCCCAGCCCCATCCCCAGCCCTGCCCCAGCCCTGCCCAAGCCTTGGTTCCAGCCCCGGCCCTAGCCCCAGCCCAGCCCCAGCCCTGCCCCAGCCCCAGCCCAGCCCCAGCCCTGCCCCAGCCTAGCCCCAGCCCCAGTCCGGCCCCTGCCCTGGACCCAGTCCCAGCCCCAGCCCAGCCCAAGCCCAGCCCCAGCCTAGCCCCAGGCCCAGCCCTGCCCCAGCCTAGCCCCAGCCCCAGCCCAGCCCCTCCCCTGGACCCAGCCCCAGCCCCACCCCAGCCTCATCCCCAGCCCAGCCCCATCCCTGTCCCAGCCCAGCCACAGCCCCAGCCCTGCCCAGCCCAGCCCCAGCCACCGCCCAGGCCCCACCCCAGCCCCATCCCCAGCCCAGGCCAAGCCCTGCCCCAGCCCAGCGCAGCCCCATCCCCATCCCTGCCCCCAGCCACAGCCCCAGCCCCAGCCCTGCCCCAGCCACAGCCCAGCCACAGCCCCTGCCCTGCCCTGCCCCAACCCAGCCCCTGCCCCAGCCCTGCCCCTGCCCAGTCCCGGTGCATGCCCAGCCCCAGCCCTGCCCAGCCCCAGCCCTGCCCACGACTTGGTTCCAGCCCCAGCCCCAGCCCTGCCCCAGCCCTGCCCTCGGCCCCAGCCCTGCCCCAGCCCCAGCCCTAGCCCTGCCCTGGACCCAACCCCAGCCCCACCCAAGCCTCGTCCCCTGCCCAGCCCCAGCCCTGCCCAGCCCCAGCCCTGCCCACGACTTGGTTCCAACCCCAGCCCCAGCCCTGCCCCAGCCCCACCCTCGTCCCCAGCCCAGCCCCAGCCCCAGCCCTAGCCCTGCCCTGGACCCAGCCCCAGCCCCACCCAAGCCTCGTCCCCCTGCCCAGCCACAGCCCTGCCCCAGCCCAAACCCCAGCCCCGGCCCCATCCCCATCCCTGCCCCCCGCCCAGCCCAGACCCAGCCCTGCCCCAGCCCCAGCCCCAGCCCCAGCCCTGCCCTCAGCCCAGCCCCAGGCCCGGACCCAGCCCCGGCCTCAGCCCAGCCCCCAAGCTAGGCCTGCCCCAGCCCCTGCTCCAGCCCATTCCTGGTCCCAGCCCAGCCACAGCCCAGCCCCAGCACTGCCCCAGCCCAGCCCCAGCCCCAGTGCCAGCCCCAGCCCTGGACCCAGCCCCAGCCCCAGCCCAGCCCTAGCCCAGCCCTGACCCAGCCCCAGTCCGAGCCCAGCCCCGGCCTCAGCCCAGCCCTAACCTAGCCCTGCCCCAGCCCCCGCCCTGCCCAGCCCCAGCCCTGCAACGAACCCAGCCCCAGCCCGGCCCCAGCCCTGCCCCAGCTCTGGCCCCAGCCCTGTCCCCAGCCCCGGCCCCTGCCCCAGCCCCCAGCCCTAGCCCAGCCCTGCCCTCAGCCCCAGCCCCAGCCCCACCCTCGGGCCCCAGCCCAGCCCCTGCCCCAGCCCTGCCCCGGCCCTGCCCCTGCCCCAGCCCAGCCCTGCCCCGGCCCATCCCCAGCCCCAGCCCAGCCCCTGCCCTGGACCCAGCCCCAGGCCCAGCCCAGCCCCAGCCACAGCCCCAGCCCAGCCCCAGCCCTGCCCAGCTCCAGCCACAGCCCCAGCCCCAGCCCTGGTCCCAGCCGCAGTCGCAGCCCCGGCCCCAGCCCCGCCCTAGCCCAGCCCCAGCCCCACCCTCAGCCCCAGCCCAGCTCCAGCCACAGCCCAGCCACAGCCCTGGACCCAGCCCCAGCCCAGCCCCATCCCCAGCCCTGCCCCGCCCCAGCCCTGCTCAAGCCTTGGTTCCAGCCCCGGCACCAGCCCCAGCCCAGCCCCAGCCCAGCCCCAGCCCCGGCCCGAGCCCCAGCCCCAGCCCTGCCCAAGCCTTGGTTCCAGCCCCGGCCCTAGCCCCAGCCCAGCCCCAGCCCTGCCCCAGCCCCAGCGCAGCCCCAGCTACGGCCCAGCCCAGCGCCAGCCCTGCCCCATCCCTGCCCTCAGCCCCAGCCCCAGCCCTACTCCAGCCCTGGCCACAGCCCCAGCCCCAGCCGTGCCCCCTGCCCCGGCCCCAGACCTGCTCCAGCCCCTGCCCTAGCCCTGCCCCAGCCCTGACCCGAGCTCCAGCTCAAGCCCAGCCCCATCCCAGCCCCAGCCCAGTACGAGGCCTCAGCCCAGCCCCAGCACCAGCCCAGCCCCCAGCCAAGTCCTAGCCCTGCTCCAGCCCCCACCCCAAGCCCAGCTCAGCCCCAGCCCAGCCCCGGCCCCAGCCCAAGACCCAGCCCTGCCCCAGCTCATCCCCAGCCCAGCCCCAGCCCCAACCCCTGCCCCAGCCCCAGTTCCAGCCCCGGCCCTAGCTCCAGCCCAGCCCCAGACCAGCCCCGGCCCCAGCCTCCAGCCCCAGACCTGGCCCCAGCCCAGCCCCAGCCCTGCCCCAGCCCTGCCCCTGCCCTACACCCAGCCCACTCCCAGCACAGCCCCAGCACTGCCCCAGCCCAGCCCCAGCCCCAGCCCAGCCCCAGCCCTGGACCCAGCCCCAGCCCAGCCCTAGCCCAGCCCCTGACCCAGCCCCAGCCCTAGCCCAGCCCTGCCCTCAGCCCAGGACCCATGCCCGGAACCCAGCCCCGGCCTCAGCCCAGCCCTAACCTAGCCCTGCCCCAGCCCCCGCCCTGCCCAGCCCCAGCCCTGCAACGAACACAGCCCCAGCCCGGACCCAGCCCTGCCCCAGCTCTGGCCCCAGCCCTGTCCCCAGCCCCGGCCCCTGCCCCAGCCCCAGCCCTAGGCTAGCCCTGCCCTCAGCCCCAGCACCACCCTCGGGCCCAGCCCAGCCCCTGACCCAGATCTGCCCCGGCCCAGCCCCAGCCCCAGCCCAGCCCCTGCCCTGTACCTAGCCCCAGCCCAGCCCCAGCCCCAGCCCAGCCCCAGCTCCACCCTAGCCCAGCCCCAGCCCCACCCTCAGCCCCAGCCCAGCTCCAGCCACAGCCCAGCCACAGCCCTGGACCCAGACCCAGCCCAGCCCCATCCCCAGCCCTGCCCCAGCCCTGCCCTCAGCCCAGCCCCAGCCCAGCCTGGAACCAGTCCTGCCCCAGCCCTGGACACAGCCCCACCCTGGACCCAGCCCCAGCCCCAGCCCAGCCCCAGCCCTGCCCCAGCCTAGCCCCAGCCCCAGTCCAGCCCCTGCCCTGGACCCAGTCCCAGCCCCAGCCCAAGCCCAAGCCCAGCCCCAGCCACTGCCCAGCCCCAGCCCTGCCCCAGCCTAGCCCCAGCCCCAGCCCTGCACGAGCCTAGCCCCAGCCCCATCCCAGCCCCTGCCCTGGACCCAGCCCCAGCCCCACCCCAGCCTCATCCCCAGCCCAACCCCAGCCTCATCCCCAGCCCAGCCCCATCCCTGCCCCCAGCCCAGCCCCAGCCCCAGCCCTGCCCAGCCCAGCCCCAGCCACCGCCCAGCCCCACCCCAGCCTCATCCCCAGCCCAGGCCCAGCCCTGCCCCCAGCCCCAGCCCCAGCCCTGCCCCAGCCCTGCCCTCGGCCCCAGCCCTGCCCAAGTCTTGGTTCCAACCCCAGCCCCAGCCCTACCCCAGCCCCACCCTCGTCCCCAGCCCAGCCCCAGCCCCAGCCTTAGCCCTGCCCTGGACCCAGCCCCAGCCCCACCCAAGCCTCGTCCCCTGCCCAGCCACAGCCCTGCCCCAGCCCAAACCCCAGCCCCGGCCCCATCCCCATCCCTGCCCCCCGCCCAGCCCCAGCCCCAGCCCTGCCCCATCCCAGCCCCAGCCCCAGCCCCAGCCCTGCCCTCAGCCCAGCCCCAGGCCCGGACCCAGCCCCGGCCTCAGCCCAGCCCCAAGCTAGGCCTGCCCCAGCCCCTGCTCCAGCCCATTCCTGGTCCCAGCCCAGCCCCAGCCCCAGCCCCACCCTCGGCCCCAGCCCAGCCCCTGCCCCAGCCCTGCCCCCGGCCCTGCCCCTGCCCCAGCCCAGCCCTGCCCCGGCCCATCCCCAGCCCCAGCCCCAGCCCCTGCCCTGGACCCAGCCCCAGCCCAGCCCAGCCCCAGCCCCAGCCCCAGCCCAGCCCCAGCCCTGCCCAGCTCCAGCCACAGCCCCAGCCCCAGCCCTGGTCCCAGCCGCAGTCGCAGCCCCGGCCCCAGCCCCGCCCTAGCCCAGCCCCAGCCCCACCCTCAGCCCCAGCCCAGCTCCAGCCACAGCCCAGCCACAGCCCTGGACCCAGCCACAGCCCAGCCACAGCCCTGGACCCAGCCCCAGCCCAGCCCCATCCCCAGCCCTGCCCCAGCCCTGCCCAAGCCTTGGTTCCAGCCCCGGCCCTAGCCCCAGCCCAGCCCCAGCCCTGCCCCAGCCCCAGCGCAGCCCCAGCCCCCAGTGCAGCCCCAGCCGCGGCCCCAGCCCAGCGCCAGCCCTGCCCCATCCCCAGCCCTGCCCCAGCCCTGCCCAAGCCTTGGTTCCAGCCCCGGTCCTAGCCCCAGCCCAGCCCCAGCCCTGCCCCAGCCCCAGCGCAGCCCCAGCCCCAGCGCAGCCCCAAGCCGCGGACCCAGCCCCAGCCCCAGCCCAGCCCCAGCCCTGCCCCAGCCTAGCCCCAGCTCCAGTCCAGCCCCTGCCCTGGACCCAGTCCCAGCCCCAGCCCAGCCCAAGCCCAGCCCCAGCCTAGCCCCAGCCCCAGCCCTGCCCCAGCCTAGCCCCAGCCCCAGCCCAGCCCCTCCCCTGGACCCAGCCCCAGCCCCACCCCAGCCTCATCCCCAGCCCAGCCCCATCCCTGTCCCAGCCCAGCCACAGCCCCAGCCCTGCCCAGCCCAGCCCCAGCCACCGCCCAGCCCCACCCCAGCCCCAGCCCCAGCCCAGGCCAAGCCCTGCCCCAGCCCAGCGCAGCCCCATCCCCATCCCTGCCCCCAGCCACAGCCCCAGCCCCAGCCCTGCCCCAGCCACAGCCCAGCCACAGCCCCTGCCCTGCCCTGCCCCAACCCAGCCCCTGCACCAGCCCTCCCCCTGCCCAGTCCCGGTGCATGCCCAGCCCCAGCCCTGCCCAGCCCCAGCCCTGCCCACGACTTGGTTCCAGCCCCAGCCCCAGCCCTGCCCCAGCCCTGCCCTCGGCCCCAGCCCTGCCCCAGCCCCAGCCCTAGCCCTGCCCTGGACCCAGCCCCAGCGCCACCCAAGCCTCGTCCCCTGCCTAGCCCCAGCCCTGCCCAGCCCCAGCCCTGCCCACGACTTGGTTCCAACCCCAGCCCCAGCCCTGCCCCAGCCCCACCCTCGTCCCCAGCCCAGCCCCAGCCCCAGCCCTAGCCCTGCCCTGGACCCAGCCCCAGCCCCACCCAAGCCTCGTCCCCTGCCCAGCCACAGCCCTGCCCCAGCCCAAACCCCAGCCCCCGGCCCCATCCCCATCCCTGCCCCCCGCCCAGCCCCAGACCCAGCCCTGCCCCAGCCCCAGCCCCAGCCCCAGCCCTGCCCTCAGCCCAGCCCCAGGCCCGGACCCAGCCCCGGACTCAGCCCAGCCCCAAGCTAGGCCTGCCCCCAGCCCCTGCTCCAGCCCATTCCTGGTCCCAGCCCAACCACAGCCCAGCCCCAGCACTGCCCCAGCCCAGCCCCAGCCCCAGCCCAGCCCCAGCCCTGGACCCAACCCCAGCCCCAGCCCAGCCCTAGCCCAGCCCTGACCCAGCCCCAGCCCGAGCCCAGCCCCGGCCTCAGCCCAGCCCTAACCTAGCCCTGCCCCAGCCCCCGCCCTGCCCAGCCCCAGCCCTGCAACGAACCCAGCCCCAGCCCTGCCCCAGCCCTGCCCCAGCTCTGGCCCCAGCCCCGGCCCCTGCCCCAGCCCCAGCCCTAGCCCAGCCCTGCCCTCAGCCCCAGCCCCAGCCCCACCCTCGTCCCCAGCCCAGCCCCTGCCCCGACCCTGCCCCGGCCCTGCCCCTGCCCCCGCCCAGCCCTGCCCCGGCCCAGCCCCAGCCCCAGCCCAGCCCCTGCCCTGGACCCAGCCCCAGCCCAGCCCAGCCCCAGCCACAGCCCCAGCCCAGCCCCAGCCCTGCCCAGCTCCAGCCACAGCCCCAGCCCCAGCCCTGGTCCCAGCCTCAGTCGCAGCCCCGGCCCCAGCCCCGCCCTAGCCCAGCCCCAGCCCCACCCTCAGCCCCAGCCCAGCTCCAGCCATAGCCCAGCCACAGCCCTGGACCCAGCCCCAGCCCAGCCCCATCCCCAGCCCTGCCCCAGCCCTGCCCAAGCCTTGGTTCCAGCCCCGGCACCAGCCCCAGCCCAGCCCCAGCCCAGCCCCAGCCCCGGCCCGAGCCCCAGCCCCAGCCCTGCCCAAGCCTTGGTTCCAGCCCCGGCCCTAGCCCCAGCCCAGCCCCAGCCCTGCCCCAGCCCCAGCGCAGCCCCAGCCGCGGCCCCAGCCCAGCGCCAGCCCTGCCCCATCCCTGCCCCTCAGCCCCAGCCCCAGCCCTACTCCAGCCCTGGCCACAGCCCCAGCCCCAGCCGTGCCCCCTGCCCCGGCCCCAAGACCTGCTCCAGCCCCTGCCCTAGCCCTGCCCCCAGCCCTGACCCGAGCTCCGGCTCAAGCCCAGCCCCATCCCAGCCCCAGCCCAGTACGAGGCCTCAGCCCAGCCCCAGCACCAGCCCAGCCCCCAGCCAAGTCCTAGCCCTGCTCCAGCCCCCACCCCAAAGCCCAGCTCAGCCCCAGCCCAGCCCCCGGCCCCCAGCCCAAGACCCAGCCCTGCCCCAGCTCATCCCCAGCCCAGCCCCAGCCCCAACCCCTGCCCCAGCCCCAGTTCCAGCCCCGGCCCTAGCTCCAGCCCAGCCCCAGCCCAGCCCCGGCCCCAGCCTCCAGCCCCAGACCTGGCCCCAGCCCCAGCCCCAGCCCTGCCCCAGCCCTGCCCCTGCCCTACACCCAGCCCACTCCCAGCACAGCCCCAGCACTGCCCCAGCCCAGCCCCAGCCCCAGCCCAGCCCCAGCCCTGGACCCAGCCCCAGCCCAGCCCTAGCCCAGCCCTGCCCTCAGCCCAGCCCCATGCCCGGACCCAGGCCCGGCCTCAGCCCAGCCCTAACCTAGCCCTGCCCCAGCCCCCGCCCTGCCCAGCCCCAGCCCTGCAACGAACACAGCCCCAGCCCGGCCCCAGCCCTGCCCCAGCTCTGGCCCCAGCCCTGTCCCCAGCCCCGGCCCCTGCCCCAGCCCCAGCCCTAGGCTAGCCCTGCCCTCAGCCCCAGCACCACCCTCGGCCCCAGCCCAGCCCCTGACGCAGATCTGCCCCGGCCCAGCCCCAGCCCCAGCCCAGCCCCTGCCCTGTACCTAGCCCCAGCCCAGCCCCAGCCCCAGCCCAGCCCCAGCTCCACCCTAGCCCAGCCCCAGCCCCACCCTCAGCCCCAGCCCAGCTCCAGCCACAGCCCAGCCACAGCCCTGGACCCAGACCCAGCCCAGCCCCATTCCCAGCCCTGCCCCAGCCCTGCCCTCAGCCCAGCCCCAGCCCCAGCCCGGACCCAGTCCTGCCCCAGCCCTGGACACAGCCCCACCCTGGACCCAGCCCCAGCCCCAGCCCAGCCCCAGCCCTGCCCCAGCCTAGCCCCAGCCCCAGTCCAGCCCCTGCCCTGGACCCAGTCCCAGCCCCAGCCCAAGCCCAAGCCCAGCCCCAGCCCCAGCCCCAGCCCCAGCCCTGCACGAGCCTAGCCCCAGCCCCAGCCCAGCCCCTGCCCTGGACCCAGCCCCAGCCCCACCCCAGCCTCATCCCCAGCCCAGGCCCATCCCTGCCCCCAGCCCAGCCACAGCCCCTGCCCTGCCCTGCCCCAACCCAGCCCCAGCCACAGCCCAGCCCCTGCCATGGACCCAGCCCCAGCCCAGCCCCAGCCCCAGCCCCAGCCCCAGCCCTGCCCAGCCCAGCCCCAGCCACCGCCCAGCCCCACCCCAGCCTCATCCCCAGCCCAGGCCCAGCCCTGCCCCCAGCCCCAGCCCCAGCCCTGCCCCAGCCCAGCCCCAGGCCTGACCTCAGCCCTGCCCCAGACCTGGCTCCAGCCCAAGCCCCAGCCCTAACCCTACCTCAGCCCTAGCCCCAGCCCAGCCCCACCCTCTCCACCAACACAGCCCCAGCCCCAACCTTGGCCCCAGCCCAGCCCCAGTTCAAGCCCTGCCCCAGCCTTGCCCCAGCCCTGGCCCCAGCCCAGCCCCAGGCCTAGCTTTGCCCCAGTCCACGCCCCAGACCCAGCCACAGCCCCAGCCCTGTGCCAGCACTGCCCCAGCCCAGCCCCGGTCCCAGCCCACCCAAGCACTGGCCCAGCCCCCGCCCCAGCCCAATCCTTGCCCCCAGCCCAGCCCGAGTCCGGCCCCAGGCCCAGCCCCAGCCCTGCCCTGGACCCAGCCCCAGCCCCACCCCAGCCTCATCCCCAGCCCAGGCCCAGCCCTGCCCCAGCCCAGCCCCATCCCCAGCCCCAGCCCTGCACCGAACCCAGCCCCAGCCCGGCCCCAGCCCTGGACCCAGCCACAGCCCTGCCCCAGCCCCAGCCCTGCCCCGGCCCAGCCCCCAGCCCCAGCCCAGCCCCTGCCCTGGACCCAGGCCCTGCCCTGGACCCAGCCCCAGCCACAGCCCAGCCCCAGCCCTGGACCCAGCCCCAGCCCCACTCCAGCCTCATCCCCAACCCAGGTCCAGCCCTGCCCCAGCCCAAGCCCCAGACCCAGCCCCATCCCTGCCCCGAGCCCAGCCCCAGCCCCAGCCCTGAACCAGTTCAGCCCTAGCCCAGCCCTGCCCCAGCCCCCGCCCTGCCCCAGCCCCAACTCTGCACCAAACGCGGCCCCAGCCCGATCCCAGCCCTGCCCCAGCTCTAGCCCCAGCCCTGCCCCCAGCCCCGGCCCCTGCCCCAGCCCTGCCCCCAGCCCCGGCCCCTGCCCCAGCCCTGCCCTCAGCCCCAGTCCCTGCCGCACACTCGGCC
Organism: Melanerpes formicivorus; assembly: GCF_026170545.1. Taxonomy (NCBI): domain Eukaryota; kingdom Metazoa; phylum Chordata; class Aves; order Piciformes; family Picidae; genus Melanerpes; species Melanerpes formicivorus. The sequence continues at coordinate 92,481 of NW_027142839.1, forward strand.
CCCAGCCCAGCCCCAGCCCCAGCCCAGCCCCTACCCTGGACCCAGCCCCAGCCCAGCCCCAGCCCAGCCCCAGCCCAGCACCAGCCCAGCCCCAGCCCCAGCCCCAGCCCAGCCCTAGCCCAGAACCAGCCCCACACTCAGCCCCAGCCCAGCTCCAGCCACAGCCCAGCCACAGCCCTGGACCCAGCCCCAGCCCAGCCCCATCACCAGCCCTGCCCCAGCCCTGCCCCAGCCCCCGCCCCAGCCCAATCCTTGCCCCCAGCCCAGCCCGAGTCCGGCCCCAGGCCCAGCCCCAGCCCTGCCCTGGACCCAGCCCCAGCCCCACCCCAGCCTCATCCCCAGCCCAGGCTCAGCCCTGCCCCAGCCCAGCCCCATCCCCAGCCCCAGCCCTGCACCTAACCCAGCCCCAGCCCGGCCCCAGCCCTGGACCCAGCCACAGCCCTGCCCCAGCCCCAGCCCTGCCCCGGCCCAGCCCCAGCCGCAGCCCAGCCCCTGCCCTGGACCCAGCCCCTGCCCTGGACCCAGCCCCAGCCACAGCCCAGCCCCAGCCCTGGACCCAGCCCCAGCCCCACTCCAGCCTCATCCCCAACCCAGGTCCAGCCCTGCCCCAGCCCAAGCCCCAGACCCAGCCCCATCCCTGCCCCCAGCCCAGCCCCAGCCCCAGCCCTGCCCCAGTTCAGCCCTAGCCCAGCCCTGCCCCAGCCCCCGCCCTGCCCCAGCCTCAACTCTGCACCAAACGCGGCCCCAGCCCGATCCCAGCCCTGCCCCAGCTCTAGCCCCAGCCCTGCCCCCAGCCCCGGCCCCTGCCCCAGCCCTGCCCCAGCCCTAGCCCAGCCCTGCCCTCAGCCCCAGCCCCTGCCCCACACTCGGCCCCAGCCCAGCCCCTGCCCCAGCCCTACTCCGGCCCAGCCCCAGCCCCAGCCCAGCCCCTACCCTGGACCCAGCCCCAGCCCAGCCCCAGCCCAGCCCCAGCCCAGCCCCAGCCCAGCACCAGCCCAGCCCCAGCCCCAGCCCCAGCCCAGCCCTAGCCCAACCCCAGCCCCACATTCAGCCCCAGCCCAGCTCCAGCCAAAGCCCAGCCACAGCCCTGGACCCAGCCCCAGCCCTGCCCCATCACCAGCCCTGCCCCAGCCCTGCCCTCAGCTCAGCCCCAGGCCCGGACCCAGCTCCGGCCTCAGCCCAGCCCCAAGCTAGGCCTGCCCCAGCCCCTGCTCCAGCCCATTCCTGGTCCCAGCCCAGCCACAGCCCAGCCCCAGCACTGCCCCAGCCCAGCCCCAGCCCCAGCCCAGCCCCAGCCCTGGACCCAGCCCCAGCCCCAGCCCAGCCCTAGCCCAGCCCTGACCCAGCCCCAGCCCTAGCCCAGCCCCAGCCTCAGCCCAGCCCTAACCTAGCCCTGCCCCAGCCCCCGCCCTGCCCAGCCCCAGCCCTGCACCGAACCCAGCCCCAGCCCAGCCCCATCCCCAGCCCTGCCCCAGCCCTGCCCTCAGCCCAGCCCCAGCCCCAGCCTGGAACCAGTCCTGCCCCAGCCCTGGACACAGCCCCACCCTGGACCCAGCCCAGCCCCAGCCCAGCCCCAGCCTTGCCCCAGCCTAGCCCCAGCCCCAGTCCAGCCCCTGCCCTGGACCCAGTCCCAGCCCCAGCCCAGCCCAAGCCCAGCCCCAGCCTAGCCCCAGCCCCAGCCCTGCCCCAGCCTAGCCCCAGCCCCAGCCCAGCCCCTGCCCTGGACCCAGCCCCAGCCCCACCCCAGCCTCATCCCCAGCCCAGCCCCATCCCTGTACCAGCCCGGCCACAGCCCCAGCCCTGCCCAGCCCAGCCACAGCCACCGCCCAGCCCCACCCCAGCCCCATCCCCAGCCCAGGCCAAGCCCTGCCCCAGCCCAGCGCAGCCCCATCCCCATCCCTGCCCCCAGCCCAGCCCCAGCCCCAGCCCTGCCCCAGCCACAGCCCAGCCACAGCCCCTGCCCTGCCCTGCCCCAACCCAGCCCCAGCCACAGCCCAGCCCCTGCCATGGACCCAGCCCCAGCCCAGCCCCAGCCCCAGCCCCAGCCCCAGCCCTGCCCCAGCCCCACCCTCAGCACCAGCCCAGCCCCAGCCCCAGCCCCAGCCCAGCCCCAGCCCCACCCTCAGCACCAGCCCAGCTCCAGCCACAGCCCAGCCACAGCCCTCGTCCTAGCCCCAGCCCAGCCCTAGCCACAGCCACAGCCCTGCCCCAGCCCTGCCCCCAGCCCCGGCCCCTGCCCCAGCCCTGCCCCAGCCCTAGCCCAGCCCTGCCCTCAGCCCCAGCCCCTGCCCCACACTCGGCCCCAGCCCAGCCCCTGCCCCAGCCCTACTCCGGCCCAGCCCCAGCCCCAGCCCAGCCCCTACCCTGGACCCAGCCCCAGCCCAGCCCCAGCCCAGCCCCAGCCCAGCACCAGCCCAGCCCCAGCCCCAGCCCCAGCCCAGCCCTAGCCCAGCCCCAGCCCCACACTCAGCCCCAGCCCAGCTCCAGCCACAGCCCAGCCACAGCCCTGGACCCAGCCCCAGCCCAGCCCCATCACCAGCCCTGCCCCAGCCCTGCCCCAGCCCCAGCCCCAGCCCTGCCCTCAGCTCAGCCCCAGGCCCAGACCCAGCCCCGGCCTCAGCCCAGCCCCAAGCTAGGCCTGCCCCAGCCCCTGCTCCAGCCCATTCCTGGTCCCAGCCCAGCCACAGCCCAGCCCCAGCACTGCCCCAGCCCAGCCCCACACTCATCCCAAGCCCAGCCCCTGCCCCAGCCTTGCCCCTGCAACGAACCCAGCCCCAGCCCGGCCCCACCCTCAGCCACAGCCCAGCTCCAGACGCAGCCCAGCCACAGCCCTGGACCCAGCCCCAGCCCAGCCCCATCCCCAGCCCTGCCCTAGCCCAGCCCCAGCCCTGGACCAAGCCCCACCCCTGAGCCGAACACAGCCCCAGCCTGGCCCCAGCCCTGCCCTAGCTCCAGCCCTAGCCCAGTCCCCAGCCTCGGCCCGTGCCCCTGCCCCAGTCCCAGTCCTGCCCCCATCCCAGCCCCCAGCCCCAGCCCTGCCCTCAGCCCAGCCCCAGACCCAGCCTCGCCCCAGCCCTGTCTCGAGCCCCAGCCACAGCCCAGCCCCAGCCCCAGCCCCAGCCCAGGCCTAGCCCAGCCCCACCCCCGGACCCATCCCCGGTCCTAGCCCAGCCGTAGCCCAGCCCTGCCCCAGGCCCCGCCCTGCCCAGCCCCAGCCCTGCACCGAACCCAGCCCCAGCCCCGGCCCCTGCCGTGCCCCAGCTCTGGCCCCAGCCCTGTCCCCAGCCCTGCCCCAGCCCCAGCCCAGCACCAGCCCCCGGCCCGAGCCCAGCCCCATCACTACCCCAGCCCTGCCCAAGCCTTGCTTCCAGCCCCTGCCCCTGCACCAGCCCCGGACCCTCCCCCAGCTCAGCCCCAGCGCAGCTCCAGCCCTGCCCCAGCCCCAGCCCCAACCCAGCCCCAGCCCTGCCCCCAGCCCAGCCCCAGCCCCAGCCTAGTCCGGCCCAAGCCCTAGCCGTTCCCCAGCCCTTGCTCAGCGCCAACCCAGCCCCCACCTCCAGCCCTGTCCCCAGACCCAGACCCAGCCCTGGCCACAGCCTCCAGCCCCAGCCCAGCCCCTGCCCAGCCCCCAGCCGTGCCCCCTGCGCCGGCCCCAGCCCCCAGCCCCAGCCCTGCCCCAGCCCTGCCACCAGCCCTGCCCCAGTCCTGCCCCAGCCCCCATTCCTAGCCACAGCCCTGCCCCATCCCCGGACCCAGCCCCCAGCCCCAGCCCAGCCCCAGCCCCGGCCCGAGCCCAGCCCCAGCCCTGCCCAAGCCTTGGTTCCAGCCCCGGCACCAGCCCCAGCCCAGCCCCAGCCCAGCCCCAGCCCCGGCCCGAGCCCAGCCCCAGCCCTGCCCAAGCCTTGGTTCCAGCCCCGGCCCTAGCCCCAGCCCTGCCCCAGCCCCAGCGCAGCCCCAGCCGCGGCCCCAGCCCAGCGCCAGCCCTGCCCCATCCCTGCCCTCAGCCCCAGCCCCAGCCCTACTCCAGCCCTGGCCACAGCCCCAGCCCCAGCCGTGCCCCCTGCCCCGGCCCCAGACCTGCTCCAGCCCCTGCCCTAGCCCTGCCCCAGCCCTGACCCGAGCTCCGGCTCAAGCCCAGCCCCATCCCAGCCCCAGCCCAGTACGAGGCCTCAGCCCAGCCCCAGCACCAGCCCAGCCCCCAGCCAAGTCCTAGCCCTGCTCCAGCCCCCACCCCAAGCCCAGCTCAGCCCCAGCCCAGCCCCGGCCCCAGCCCAAGACTCAGCCCTGCCCCAGCTCATCCCCAGCCCAGCCCCAGCCCCAACCCCTGCCCCAGCCCCAGTTCCAGCCCGGGCCCTAGCCCCAGCCCTGCCCCAGCCCTGCCCCTGCCCTAGTCCCAAGCCCACTCCCAGCACAGCACCAGCACAGCCCCAGCCCTAGACCCAGCCCATCCCCTGCCCAAGCCCCAGCCCAGCCCTGCCCCCAGCTCAGCCCCAGCCCAGCCCCAGCCCTGCCCTAGCCCTGCCCAGCCACCAGCCCACCCTTGCCCCAGCCCCAGACCAGCCCTAGCCCCAGACCAGCCCCAGCCCGGCCTCGGCCCCAGCCTCCAGCCCCAGCCCTGCCCAAGCCTTGGTTCCAGCCCCAGCCACAGTCCTGCCCCATCCCAGCTCCCATCCCCAGCCCTGCCGCAGCCCTGCCCTCAGCCCAGCCCCAGCCCCAGCCCGGCCCCAGCCCTGACACTACCCCGGCCCCAGCTCCACCCTCAGCCCAGCCCCAGCCCTGGACCAAGCCCCAGTCGCAGCCCCGAGCCCAGCCCTGCCCTAGCCCAGCCCCCAGCCCCAGCCCCACCCCCGGCCCCATCCCCGGCCCCAGCCCATCCCTAGCTCAGCCCTGTCCCAGCCCCAGCCCTAGCCCAGCCCAGCCCTGCCCCAGTCCCAGCCCCAGCCCCGGCCTCAGCCCAACCATAACCTATCACTGCCCCAGCCCCAGGCCTAGCCCAGTCGTGCCCTCAGCCCAGCCACAGCCCCAGCCCAGCCCCTGCCCTGGACCCGGCCCCAGCCCCACCCCAGCCTCATCCCCAGCCCAGGCCCAGCCCTGCCCCAGCCCAGCCCCACACTCATCCCCAGCCCAGCCCTGCCCCAGCCCTACCTCTGCCCAGTCCCGGTCCATGCCCAGCTCCAGCCCTGGACCCAGCCCCAGCCCCACCCCAGCCTCATCCCCAGCCCAGGCCTAGCCCTGCCCCAGCCCCAGCCCCACCCCCGGACCCATCTCCAGCCCCAGCCCTGCCCAGCCCCAGCCCTGAACCGAACCCAGCCCTAGCCCATCCCTACCCTCAGCCCCAGCCCCAGCCCCTGCCCCAGCCGTGCCCCTGCCCCAGCCCCACCCTCGGTCCCAGCCCAGCCCAAACCCTGGCCCAACCCCAGCCCAAACCCCATCCTTGCCCCCAGCCCAGCCCTAGCCCTGCCCCAGTCCCAGCCCCAGCCCAGCCCCAGCCCTGGACCCAGCCCCAGCCCCACCCCAGCCTCATCCCCAGCCCAGGCCTAGCCCTGCCCCAGCCCCAGCCCCACCCCCAGACCCATCTCCAGCCCCAGCCCTGCCCAGCCTCAGCCCTGCACCGAACCCAGCCCTAGCCCAGCCCTGCCCTCAGCCCCAGCCCCAGCCCCTGCCCCAGCCCTGCCCCTGCCCCAGCCATGCCCCGGCCCAGCCCCAGCCCCAGCCCAGCCCCTGCCCTGGACCCAGCCTCAGCCCAGCCACAGCAACAGCCCAGCCCCAGCCACAGCCCAGCCCCAGCCCTGGACCCGGCCCCAGCCCAGCCCCAGCCCCACCCCAGCCTCATCCCCTGCCCAGCCCCAGCCCTGCCCCAGCCCAAACCTTAGCCCCGGCCTCATCCCCATCCCTGCCCCCAGCCCAGGCCCAGCCCTGCCCCAGCCCAGCCCCACACTCGTCCCCAGCCCAGCCCCTGCCCCAGCCCTACCCCTGCCCAGTCCCGGTCCATGCCCAGCTCCGGCCCTGCCCCAGCCCTGGCCCCAGCCCCAGCCCCAGCCCAACCCTGCCCCAGCCCCAGCCCCAGCCCCAGCCCCAGCCCTGCCCAAGATTTGGTTCCTGCCCCAGCCCCAGCCCTGCCACAGCCCCACCCTCGGTCCCAGCCCAGCCCAAACCCTGGCCCAACCCCAGCCCAAACCCCATCCTTGCCCCCAGCCCAGCCCTAGCCCTGCCCCAGTCCCAGCCCCAGCCCAGCCCCAGCCCTGGACCCAGCCCCAGCCCCACCCCAGCCTCATCCCCAGCCCAGGCCTAGCCCTGCCCCAGCCCCAGCCCCACCCCCGGACCCATCTCCAGCCCCAGCCCTGCCCAGCCCCAGCCCTGCACCGAACCCAGCCCGAGCCCAGCCCTGCCCTCAGCCCCAGCCCCAGCCCCTGCCCCAGCCCTGCCCCTGCCCCAGCCCTGCCCCAGCCCAGCCCCAGCCCCAGCCCCAGCCCAGCCCCTGCCCTGGACCCAGCCTCAGCCCAGCCCCAGCCACAGCCCAGCCCCAGCTCCACCCTAGCCCAGCCCCAGCCCCACCCTCAGCCCCAGCCCAGCTCCAGCCACAGCCCAGCCACAGCCCTGGACCCAGACCCAGCCCAGCCCCATCCCCAGCCCTGCCCCAGCCCTGCCCTCAGCCCAGCCCCAGCCCCAGCCCGGACCCAGTCCTGCCCCAGCCCTGGACACAGCCCCACCCTGGACCCAGCCCCAGCCCCAGCCCAGCCCCAGCCCTGCCCCAGCCTAGCCCCAGCCCCAGTCCAGCCCCTGCCCTGGACCCAGTCCCAGCCCCAGCCCAAGCCCAAGCCCAGCCCCAGCCTAGCCCCAGCCCCAGCCCTGCACGAGCCTAGCCCCAGCCCCAGCCCAGCCCCTGCCCTGGACCCAGCCCCAGCCCCACCCCAGCCTCATCCCCAGCCCAGGCCCATCCCTGCCCCCAGCCCAGCCACAGCCCCTGCCCTGCCCTGCCCCAACCCAGCCCCAGCCACAGCCCAGCCCCTGCCATGGACCCAGCCCCAGCCCAGCCCCAGCCCCAGCCCCAGCCCCAGCCCTGCCCAGCCCAGCCCCAGCCACCGCCCAGCCCCACCCCAGCCTCATCCCCAGCCCAGGCCCAGCCCTGCCCCCAGCCCCAGCCCCAGCCCTGCCCCAGCCCAGCCCCAGGCCTGACCTCAGCCCTGCCCCAGACCTGGCTCCAGCCCAAGCCCCAGCCCTAACCCTACCTCAGCCCTAGCCCCAGCCCAGCCCCACCCTCGCCACCAGCCCAGCCCCAGCCCCAACCTTGGCCCCAGCCCAGCCCCAGTTCAAGCCCTGCCCCAGCCTTGCCCCAGCCCTGGCCCCAGCCCAGCCCCAGGCCTAGCTTTGCCCCAGTCCACGCCCCAGACCCAGCCACAGCCCCAGCCCTGTGCCAGCACTGCCCCAGCCCAGCCCCGGTCCCAGCCCACCCAAGCACTGGCCCAGCCCCCGCCCCAGCCCAATCCTTGCCCCCAGCCCAGCCCGAGTCCGGCCCCAGGCCCAGCCCCAGCCCTGCCCTGGACCCAGCCCCAGCCCCACCCCAGCCTCATCCCCAGCCCAGGCCCAGCCCTGCCCCAGCCCAGCCCCATCCCCAGCCCCAGCCCTGCACCGAACCCAGCCCCAGCCCGGCCCCAGCCCTGGACCCAGCCACAGCCCTGCCCCAGCCCCCAGCCCTGCCCCGGCCCAGCCCCAGCCCCAGCCCAGCCCCTGCCCTGGACCCAGCCCCTGCCCTGGACCCAGCCCCTGCCCTGGACCCAGCCCCAGCCACAGCCCAGCCCCAGCCCTGGACCCAGCCCCAGCCCCACTCCAGCCTCATCCCCAACCCAGGTCCAGCCCTGCCCCAGCCCAAGCCCCAGACCCAGCCCCATCCCTGCCCCGAGCCCAGCCCCAGCCCCAGCCCTGCCCCAGTTCAGCCCTAGCCCAGACCTGCCCCAGCCCCCGCCCTGCCCCAGCCCCAACTCTGCACCAAACGCGGCCCCAGCCCGATCCCAGCCCTGCCCCAGCTCTAGCCCCAGCCCTGCCCCCAGCCCCGGCCCCTGCCCCAGCCCTGCCCCCAGCCCCAGCCCTGCCCCAGCCCTAGCCCAGCCCTGCCCTCAGCCCCAGTCCCTGCCGCACACTCGGCCCCCAGCCCAGCCCCAGCCCCAGCCCAGCCCCTACCCTGGACCCAGCCCCAGCCCAGCCCCAGCCCAGCACCAGCCCAGCACCAGCCCAGCCCCAGCCCCAGCCCCAGCCCCAGCCCAGCCCTAGCCCAGAACCAGCCCCCACACTCAGCCCCAGCCCAGCTCCAGCCACAGCCCAGCCACAGCCCTGGACCCAGCCCCAGCCCAGCCCCATCACCAGCCCTGCCCCAGCCCTGCCCCAGCCCCCGCCCCAGCCCAATCCTTGCCCCCAGCCCAGCCCGAGTCCGGCCCCAGGCCCAGCCCCAGCCCTGCCCTGGACCCAGCCCCAGCCCCACCCCAGCCTCATCCCCAGCCCAGGCTCAGCCCTGCCCCAGCCCAGCCCCATCCCCAGCCCCAGCCCTGCACCTAACCCAGCCCCAGCCCGGCCCCAGCCCTGGACCCAGCCACAGCCCTGCCCCAGCCCCAGCCCTGCCCCCGGCCCAGCCCCAGCCGCAGCCCAGCCCCTGCCCTGGACCCAGCCCCTGCCCTGGACCCAGCCCCAGCCACAGCCCAGCCCCAGCCCTGGACCCAGCCCCAGCCCCACTCCAGCCTCATCCCCAACCCAGGTCCAGCCCTGCCCCAGCCCAAGCCCCAGACCCAGCCCCATCCCTGCCCCCAGCCCAGCCCCAGCCCCAGCCCTGCCCCAGTTCAGCCCTAGCCCAGCCCTGCCCCAGCCCCCGCCCTGCCCCAGCCTCAACTCTGCACCAAACGCGGCCCCAGCCCGATCCCAGCCCTGCCCCAGCTCTAGCCCCAGCCCTGCCCCCAGCCCCGGCCCCTGCCCCAGCCCTGCCCCAGCCCTAGCCCAGCCCTGCCCTCAGCCCCAGCCCCTGCCCCACACTCGGCCCCAGCCCAGCCCCTGCCCCAGCCCTACTCCGGCCCAGCCCCAGCCCCAGCCCAGCCCCTACCCTGGACCCAGCCCCAGCCCAGCCCCAGCCCAGCCCCAGCCCAGCACCAGCCCAGCCCCAGCCCCAGCCCCAGCCCAGCCCTAGCCCAACCCCAGCCCCACATTCAGCCCCAGCCCAGCTCCAGCCAAAGCCCAGCCACAGCCCTGGACCCAGCCCCAGCCCTGCCCCATCACCAGCCCTGCCCCAGCCCTGCCCTCAGCTCAGCCCCAGGCCCGGACCCAGCTCCGGCCTCAGCCCAGCCCCAAGCTAGGCCTGCCCCAGCCCCTGCTCCAGCCCATTCCTGGTCCCAGCCCAGCCACAGCCCAGCCCCAGCACTGCCCCAGCCCAGCCCCAGCCCCAGCCCAGCCCCAGCCCTGGACCCAACCCCAGCCCCAGCCCAGCCCTAGCCCAGCCCTGACCCAGCCCCAGCCTGAGCCCAGCCCCGGCCTCAGCCCAGCCCTAACCTAGCCCTGCCCCAGCCCCCGCCCTGCCCAGCCCCAGCCCTGCAACGAACCCAGCCCCAGCCCGGCCCCAGCCCTGCCCCAGCTCTGGCCCCAGCCCTGTCCCCAGCCCCGGCCCCTGCCCCAGCCCCAGCCCTAGCCCAGCCCTGCCCTCAGCCCCAGCCCCAGCCCCCACCCTCGGCCCCAGCCCAGCCCCTGCTCCAGCCCTGCCCCGGCCCTGCCCCTGCCACAGCCCAGCCCTGCCCCGGCCCATCCCCAGCCCCAGCCCAGCCCCTGCCCTGGACCCAGCCCCAGCCCAGCCCCGGCCACAGCCCCAGCCCAGCCCCAAGCTAGGCCTGCCCCAGCCCCTGCTCCAGCCCATTCCTGGTCCCAGCCCAGCCACAGCCCAGCCCCAGCCCTGGACCCAGCCCCACCCCCAGCCCAGCCCTAGCCCAGCCCTGACCCAGCCCCAGCCCTAGCCCAGCCCCAGCCTCAGCCCAGCCCTAACCTAGCCCTGCCCCAGCCCCCGCCCTGCCCAGCCCCAGCCCTGCACCGAACCCAGCCCCAGCCCAGCCCCATCCCCAGCCCTGCCCCAGCCCTGCCCTCAGCCCAGCCCCAGCCCCAGCCTGGAACCAGTCCTGCCCCAGCCCTGGACACAGCCCCACCCTGGACCCAGCCCAGCCCCAGCCCAGCCCCAGCCTTGCCCCAGCCTAGCCCCAGCCCCAGTCCAGCCCCTGCCCTGGACCCAGTCCCAGCCCCAGCCCAGCCCAAGCCCAGCCCCAGCCTAGCCCCAGCCCCAGCCCTGCCCCAGCCTAGCCCCAGCCCCAGCCCAGCCCCTGCCCTGGACCCAGCCCCAGCCCCACCCCAGCCTCATCCCCAGCCCAGCCCCATCCCTGTACCAGCCCAGCCACAGCCCCAGCCCTGCCCAGCCCAGCCCCAGCCACCGCCCAGCCCCCACCCCAGCCCCATCCCCAGCCCAGGCCAAGCCCTGCCCCAGCCCAGCGCAGCCCCATCCCCATCCCTGCCCCCAGCCCAGCCCCAGCCCCGCCCAGCCCCAACCCCAGCCCCAGCCCTGCCCAAGACTTGGTTCCAGCCCCAGCCCCAGCCCTGCCCCAGCCCTGCCCTCGGCCCCAGCCCTGCCCAAGTCTTGGTTCCAACCCCAGCCCCAGCCCTGCCCCAGCCCCACCCTCGTCCCCAGCCCAGCCCCAGCCCCAGCCCAAGCCCTGCCCTGGACTCAGCCCCAGCCCCACCCAAGCCTCGTCCCCTGCCCAGCCACAGCCCTGCCCCAGCCCAAACCCCAGCCCCGGCCCCATCCCCATCCCTGCCCACTGCCCAGCCCCATCCCAGCCCTGCCCCATCCCAGCCCCAGCCCCAGCCCCAGCCCTGCCCTCAGCCCAACCCCAGGCCCGGACCCAGCCCCGGCCTCAGCCCAGCCCCAAGCTAGGCCTGCCCCAGCCCCTGCTCCAGCCCATTCCTGGTCCCAGCCCAGCCACAGCCCAGCCCCAGCACTGCCCCAGCCCAGCCCCAGCCCCAGCCCAGCCCCAGCCCTGGACCCAGCCCCAGCCCCAGCCCAGCAATAGCCCAGCCCTGACCCAGCCCCAGCCCGAGCCCAGCCCCGGCCTCAGCCCAGCCCTAACCTAGCCCTGCCCCAGCCCCCGCCCTGCCCAGCCCCAGCCCTGCAACGAACCCAGCCCCAGCCCGGCCCCAGCCCTGCCCCAGCTCTGGCCCCAGCCCTGTCCCCAGCCCCGGCCCCTGCCCCAGCCCCAGCCCTAGACCAGCCCTGCCCTCAGCCCCAGCCCCAGCCCCACCCTCGGCCCCAGCCCAGCCCCTGCCCCAGCCCTGCCCCGGCCCTGCCCCTGCCCCAGCGCAGCCCTGCCCCGGCCCATCCCCAGCCCCAGCCCAGCCCCTGCCCTGGACCCAGCCCCAGCCCAGCCCCAGCCACAGCCCCAGCCCAGCCCCAGCCCTGCCCAGCTCCAGCCACAGCCCCAGCCCCAGCCCTGGTCCCAGCCGCTGTCGCAGCCCCGGCCCCAGCCCCGCCCTAGCCCAGCCCCAGCCCCACCCTCAGCCCCAGCCCAGCTCCAGCCACAGCCCAGCCACAGCCCTGGACCCAGCCCCAGCCCAGCCCCATCCCCAGCCCTGCCCCAGCCCTGCCCAAGCCTTGGTTCCAGCCCCGGCACCAGCCCCAGCCCAGCCCCAGCCCAGCCCCAGCCCCGGCCCGAGCCCCAGCCCCAGCCCTGCCCAAGCCTTGGTTCCAGCCCCGGCCCTAGCCCCAGCCCAGCCCCAGCCCTGCCCCAGCCCCAGCGCAGCCCCAGCCGCGGCCCCAGCCCAGCCCCAGCCCTTCTCCAGCCCTGGCCACAGCCCCAGCCCCAGCCGTGCCCCCTGCCCCGGCCCCAGACCTGCTCCAGCCCCTGCCCTAGCCCTGCCCCAGCCCTGACCCGAGCTCCGGCTCAAGCCCAGCCCCATCCCAGCCCCAGCCCAGTACGAGGCCTCAGCCCAGCCCCAGCACCAGCCCCAACCCCTGCCCCAGCCCCAGTTCCAGCCCCGGCCCTAGCTCCAGCCCAGCCCCAGCCCAGCCCCGGCCCCAGCCTCCAGCCCCAGACCTGGCCCCAGCCCAGCCCCAGCCCTGCCCCAGCCCTGCCCCTGCCCTACACCCAGCCCACTCCCAGCACAGCCCCAGCACTGCCCCAGCCCAGCCCCAGCCCCAGCCCAGCCCCAGCCCTGGACCCAGCCCCAGCCCCAGCCCAGCCCTAGCCCAGCCCTGACCCAGCCCCAGCCCTAGCCCAGCCCTGCCCTCAGCCCAGCCCCATGCCCGGACCCAGCCCCGGCCTCAGCCCAGCCCTAACCTAGCCCTGCCCCAGCCCCCGCCCTGCCCAGCCCCAGCCCTGCAACGAACACAGCCCCAGCCCGGACCCAGCCCTGCCCCAGCTCTGGCCCCAGCCCTGTCCCCAGCCCCGCCCCCCTGCCCCAGCCCCAGCCCTAGGCTAGCCCTGCCCTCAGCCCCAGCACCACCCTCGGCCCCAGCCCAGCCCCTGACGCAGATCTGCCCCGGCCCAGCCCCAGCCCCAGCCCAGCCCCTGCCCTGTACCTAGCCCCAGCCCAGGCCCAGCCCCAGCCCAGCCCCAGCTCCACCCTAGTCCAGCCCCAGCCCCACCCTCAGCCCCAGCCCAGCTCCAGCCCCAGCCCAGCCCCAGGCCTGACCTCAGCCCTGCCCCAGAACTGGCTCCAGCCCAAGCCCCAGCCCTAACCCTACCTCAGCCCTAGCCCCAGCCCAGCCCCACCCTCGCCACCAGCCCAGCCCCAGCCCCAACCTTGGCCCCAGCCCAGCCCCAGTTCAAGCCCTGACCCAGCCTTGCCCCAGCCCCGGCCCCAGCCCAGCCCCAGGCCTAGCTTTGCCCCAGTCCACGCCCCAGACCCAGCCACAGCCCCAGCCCTGTGCCAGCACTGCCCCAGCCCAGCCCCGGTCCCAGCCCACCCAAGCACTGGCCCAGCCCCCGCCCCAGCCCAATCCTTGCCCCCAGCCCAGCACGAGTCCGGCCCCAGGCCCAGCCCCAGCCCTGCCCTGGACCCAGCCCCAGCCCCACTCCAGCCTCATCCCCAGCCCAGGTCCAGCCCTGCCCCAGCCCAAGCCCCAGACCCAGCCCCATCCCTGCCGCCAGCCCAGCCCCAGCCCCAGCCCTGCCCCAGTTCAGCCCTAGCCCAGCCCTGCCCCAGCCCCCGCCCTGCCCCAGCCCCAACTCTGCACCAAACGCGGCCCCAGCCCGATCCCAGCCCTGCCCCAGCTCTAGCCCCAGCCCTGCCCCCAGCCCCGGCCCCTGCCCCAGCCCTGCCCCAGCCCTAGCCCAGCCCTGCCCTCAGCCCCAGCCCCTGCCCCACACTCGGCCCCAGCCCAGCCCCTGCCCCAGCCCTACTCCGGCCCAGCCCCAGCCCCAGCCCAGCCCCTACCCTGGACCCAGCCCCAGCCCAGCCCCAGCCCAGCCCCAGCCCAGCACCAGCCCAGCCCCAGCCCCAGCCCCAGCCCCAGCCCAGCTCTAGCCCAGCCCCAGCCCCACACTCAGCCCCAGCCCAGCTCCAGCCACAGCCCAGCCACAGCCCTGGACCCAGCCCCAGCCCAGCCCCATCACCAGACCTGCCCCAGCCCTGCCCCAGCCCCAGCCCCAGCCCTGCCCTCAGCTCAGCCCCAGGCCCGGACCCAGCTCCGGCCTCAGCCCAGCCCCAAGCTAGGCCTGCCCCAGCCCCTGCTCCAGCCCATTCCTGGTCCCAGCCCAGCCACAGCCCAGCCCCAGCACTGCCCCAGCCCAGCCCCAGCCCCAGCCCAGCCCCAGCCCTGGACCCAGCCCCAGCCCCAGCCCAGCCCTAGCCCAGCCCTGACCCAGCCCCAGCCCTAGCCCAGCCCCAGCCTCAGCCCAGCCCTAACCTAGCCCTGCCCCAGCCCCCGCCCTGCCCAGCCCCAGCCCTGCACCGAACCCAGCCCCAGCCTAGCCCCATCCCCAGCCCTGCCCCAGCCCTGCCCTCAGCCCAGCCCCAGCCCCAGCCTGGAACCAGTCCTGCCCCAGCCCTGGACACAGCCCCACCCTGGACCCAGCCCAGCCCCAGCCCAGCCCCAGCCTTGCCCCAGCCTAGCCCCAGCCCCAGTCCAGCCCCTGCCCTGGACCCAGTCCCAGCCCCAGCCCAGCCCAAGCCCAGCCCCAGCCTAGCCCCAGCCCCAGTCCTGCCCCAGCCTAGCCCCAGCCCAGCCCAGCCCCTGCCCTGGACCCAGCCCCAGCCCCACCCCAGCCTCATCCCCAGCCCAGCCCCATCCCTGTCCCAGCCCAGCCACAGCCCCAGCCCTGCCCAGCCCAGCCCCAGCCACCGCCCAGCCCCGCCCCAGCCCCATCCCCAGCCCAGGCCAAGCCCTGCCCCAGCCCAGCGCAGCCCCATCCCCATCCCTGCCCCCAGCCCAGCCCCAGCCCCAGCCCTGCCCCAGCCACAGCCCAGCCACAGCCCCTGCCCTGCCCTGCCCCAACCCAGCCCCAGCCACAGCCCAGCCCCTGCCATGGACCCAGCCCCAGCCCAGCCCCAGCCCCAGCCCCAGCCCCAGCCCTGCCCCAGCCCCACCCTCAGCACCAGCCCCACCCCAGCCCCAGCCCCAGCCCAGCCCCAGCCCCACCCTCAGCACCAGCCCAGCTCCAGCCACAGCCCAGCCACAGCCCTCGTCCTAGCCCCAGCCCAGCCCTAGCCACAGCCACAGCCCTGCCCCAGCCCTGGACCCAGCCCCAGCCCTGCCCCAGCCCAAACCCAGCCCCAGCCCAGCCCCCAGCCCCAGCCCTACCCCTGCCCTAGTCCCGGTATATGCCCAGCCCCAGCCCTGCCCCACCCTCGTCCCCAGCCCAGCCCCTGCCCCAGCCCTAGCCCTACCCTGGACCAAGACCCAGCCCCACCCAAGCCTCGTCCCCTGCCCAGCCACAGCCCTGCTTCAGCCCAAACCCCAGCCCCGGCCCCATCCCCATCCCTGCCCCCCGCCCAGCCCCCAGCCCCAGCCCTGCCCCATCCCAGCCCCAGCCCCAGCCCCAGCCCTGCCCTCAGCCCAGCCCCAGGCCCGGACCCAGCCCCGGCCTCAGCCCAGCCCCAAGCTAGGCCTGCCCCAGCCCCTGCTCCAGCCCATTCCTGGTCCCAGCCCAGCCACAGCCCAGCCCCAGCACTGCCCCAGCCCAGCCCCAGCCCCAGCCCAGCCCCAGCCCTGGACCCAACCCCAGCCCTAGCCCAGCCCTAGCCCAGCCCTGACCCAGCCCCAGCCCGAGCCCAGCCCCGGCCTCAGCCCAG
The DNA here is from genome assembly GCF_026170545.1 of Melanerpes formicivorus. Lineage (NCBI taxonomy): Eukaryota > Metazoa > Chordata > Aves > Piciformes > Picidae > Melanerpes > Melanerpes formicivorus. Next base: position 107,784 of record NW_027142839.1, read on the forward strand.
CCCTAACCTAGCCCTGCCCCAGCCCCCGCCCTGCCCAGCCCCAGCCCTGCAACGAACACAGCCCCAGCCCGGACCCAGCCCTGCCCCAGCTCTGGCCCCAGCCCTGTCCCCAGCCCCGGCCCCTGCCCTCAGCCCCAGCCCCAGCCCCACCCCTCGGCCCCAGCCCAGCCCCTGCCCCAGCCCTGCCCCGGCCCTGCCCCTGCCCCAGCCCAGCCCTGCCCCGGCCCATCCCCAGCCCCAGCCCAGCCCCTGCCCTGGACCCAGCCCCAGCCCAGCCCAGCCCCAGCCACAGCCCCAGCCCAGCCCCAGCCCTGCCCAGCTCCAGCCACAGCCCCAGCCCCAGCCCTGGTCCCAGCCGCAGTCGCAGCCCCGGCCCCAGCCCAGTCCTAGCCCAGCCCCAGCCCCACCCTCAGCCCCAGCCCAGCTCCAGCCACAGCCCAGCCACAGCCCTGGACCCAGCCCCAGCCCAGCCCCATCCCCAGCCCTGCCCCAGCCCTGCCCAAGCCTTGGTTCCAGCCCCCGGCACCAGCCCCAGCCCAGCCCCAGCCCAGCCCCAGCCCCGGCCCGAGCCCCAGCCCCAGCCCTGCCCACGTCTTGGTTCCAGCCCCAGCCCTGCCCCAGCCCTGCCCTCGGCCCCAGCCCTGCCCAAGTCTTGGTTTCCAACCCCAGCCCCAGCCCTGCCCCAGCCCCACCCTCGTCCCCAGCCCAGCCCCAGCCCCAGCCCTAGCCCTGCCCTGGACCCAGCCCCAGCCCCACCCAAGCCTCGTCCCCTGCCCAGCCACAGCCCTGCCCCAGCCCAAAACCCCATCCCCGGCCCCATCCCCATCCCTGCCCCCCGCCCAGCCCCAGCCCCAGCCCTGCCCCATCCCAGCCCCAGCCCCAGCCCCAGCCCTGCCCTCAGCCCAGCCCCAGGCCCGGACCCAGCCCCGGCCTCAGCCCAGCCCCAAGCTAGGCCTGCCCCAGCCCCTGCTCCAGCCCATTCCTGGTCCCAGCCCAGCCACAGCCCAGCCCCAGCACTGCCCCAGCCCAGCCCCAGCCCCAGCCCAGCCCCAGCCCTGGACCCAACCCCAGCCCCAGCCCAGCCCTAGCCCAGCCCTGACCCAGCCCCCAGCCCGAGCCCAGCCCCGGCCTCAGCCCAGCCCTAACCTAGCCCTGCCCCAGCCCCCGCCCTGCCCAGCCCCAGCCCTGCAACGAACCCAGCCCCAGCCCGGACCCAGCCCTGCCCCAGCTCTGGCCCCAGCCCTGTCCCCAGCCCCGGCCCCTGCCCCAGCCCCAGCCCTAGCCAAGCCCTGCCCTCAGCCCCAGCCCCAGCCCCACCCTCGGCCCCAGCCCAGCCCCAGCCCCAGCCCTGCCCCGGCCCTGCCCCTGCCCCAGCCCAGCCCTGCCCCGGCCCATCCCCAGCCCAGCCCAGCCCCTGCCCTGGAACCAGCCCCAGCCCCAGCCCAGCCCTAGCCCAGCCCTGACCCAGCCCAGCCCCGGCCCCAGCCTCCAGCCCCTGACCTGGCCCCGCCCAGCCCCAGCCCTGCCCCAGCCCTGCCCCTGCCCTACACCCAGCCCACTCCCAGCACAGCCCCAGCACTGCCCCAGCCCAGCCCCAGCCCTGGACCCAGCCCCAGCCCCAGCCCAGCCCTAGCCCAGCCCTGACCCAGCCCCAGCCCTAGCCCAGCCCTGCCCTCAGCCCAGCCCCATGCCCGGACCCAGCCCCGGCCTCAGCCCAGCCCTAACCTAGCCCTGCCCCAGCCCTGCAACGAACCCAGCCCCAGCCCTGCAACGAACACAGCCCCAGCCCGGACCCAGCCCTGCCCCAGCTCTGGCCCCAGCCCTGTCCCCAGCCCCGGCCCCTGCCCCAGCCCCAGCCCTAGGCTAGCCCTGCCCTCAGCCCCAGCACCACCCTCGGCCCCAGCCCAGCCCCTGACGCAGATCTGCCCCAGCCCAGCCCCAGCCCCAGCCCAGCCCCTGCCCTGTACCTAGCCCCAGCCCAGCCCCAGCCCCAGCCCAGCCCCAGCTCCACCCTAGCCCAGCCCCAGCCCCACCCTCAGCCCCACCCCAGCTCCAGCCACAGCCCAGCCACAGCCCTGGACCCAGACCCAGCCCAGCCCCATCCCCAGCCCTGCCCCAGCACTGCCCTCAGCCCAGCCCCAGCCCCAGCCCGGAACCAGTCCTGCCCCAGCCCTGGACACAGCCCCACCCTGGACCCAGCCCCAGCCCCAGCCCAGCCCCAGCCCTGCCCCAGCCTAGCCCCAGCCCCAGTCCAGCCCCTGCCCTGGACCCAGTCCCAGCCCCAGCCCAAGCCCAAGCCCAAGCCCAGCCCCAGCCACTGCCCAGCCCCCAGCCCTGCCCCAGCCTAGCCCCAGCCCCAGCCCTGCACGAGCCTAGCCCCAGCCCCAGCCCAGCCCCTGCCCTGGACCCAGCCCCAGCCCCACCCCAGCCTCATCCCCAGCCCAGGCCCATCCCTGCCCCCAGCCCAGCCCCAGCCCCAGCCCTGCCCAGCCCAGCCCCAGCCACCGCCCAGCCCCACCCCAGCCTCATCCCCAGCCCAGGCCCAGCCATGCCCCCAGCCTAGCCCCAGCCCCAGTCCAACCCCTGCCCTGGACCCAGTCCCAGCCCCAGCCCCAGCCCTGCCCAGCCCAGCCCCAGCCACCGCCCAGCCCCCACCCCAGCCTCATTCCCAGCCCAGCCCCATCCCTGCCCCCAGCCCAGCCCCAGCCCCAGCCCTGGACCCAGCCCCACCCCCAGCCCAGCCCTAGCCCAGCCCTGACCCAGCCCCAGCCCTAGCCCTGCCCCAGCCCCCAGCCCTGCCCCGGCCCATCCCCAGCCCCAGCCCAGCCCCTGCCCTGGACCCAGCCCCTGCCCTGGACCCAGCCCCAGCCACAGCCCAGCCCCAGCCCTGGACCCAGCCCCAGCCCCACTCCAGCCTCATCCCCCAACCCAGGTCCAGCCCTGCCCCAGCCCTGCCCCAGTTCAGCCCTAGGCCAGCCCTGCCCCAGCCCCCGCCCTGCCCCAGCCCCAACTCTGCACCAAACGCGGCCCCAGCCCGATCCCAGCCCTGCCCCCAGCCCCGGCCCCTGCCCCAGCCCTGCCCCAGCCCTAGCCCAGCCCTGCCCTCAGCCCCAGCCCCTGCCCCACACTCGGCCCCAGCCCAGCCCCAGCCCCAGCCCAGCCCCTACCCTGGACCCAGCCCCAGCCCAGCACCACCCCAGCCCCAGCCCCAGCCCCAGCCCAGCCCTAGCCCAGCCCCAGCCCCACACTCAGCCCCAGCCCAGCTCCAGCCACAGCCCAGCCACAGCCCTGGACCCAGCTCCAGCCCAGCCCATCAACAGCCCTGCCCCAGCCCTGTCCCAGCCCCAGCCCCAGCCCTGCCCTCAGCTCAGCCCCAGGCCCGGACCCAGCCCCGGCCTCAGCCCAGCCCCAAGCTAGGCCTGCCCCAGCCCCTGCTCCAGCTCATTCCTGGTCCCAGCCCAGCCACAGCCCAGCCCCAGCACTGCCCCATCCCCAGCCCAGGCCAAGCCCTGCCCCAGCCCAGCGCAGCCCCATCCCCATCCCTGCCCCCAGCCCAGCCCCAACCCCAGCCCTGCCCCAGCCACAGCCCAGCCACAGCCCCTGCCCTACCCTGCCCCAACCCAGCCCCAGCCCCAGCCCCAGCCCCAGCCCTGCCCCAGCCCCACCCTCAGCACCAGCCCAGCCCCAGCCCCAGCCCCAGCCCAGCCCCAGCCCCACCCTCAGCACCAGCCCAGCTCCAGCCACAGCCCAGCCACAGCCCTCGTCCTAGCCCCAGCCCAGCCCTAGCCACAACCACAGCCCTGCCCCAGCCCTGGACCCAGCCCCAGCCCTGCCCCAGCCCAAACCCAGCCCCAGCCCAGCCCCCAGCCCCAGCCCTACCCCTGCCCAGTCCCGGTCCATGCCCAGCCCCAGCCCTGCCCCACCCTCGTCCCCAGCCCAGCCCCTGCCCCAGCCCTACCCCTGCCCAGTGCCGGTGCATGCCCAGCCCCAGCCCTGCCCAGCCCCAGCCCCGCCCAGCCCCAACCCCAGCCCCAGCCCTGCCCAAGACTTGGTTCCAGCCCCAGCCCCAGCCCTGCCCCAGCCCTGCCCTCGGCCCCAGCCCTGCCCCAGCCCCAGCCCTAGCCCTGCCCTGGACCCAGCCCCAGCCCCACCCAAGCCTCGTCCCCTGCCCAGCCACAGCCCTGCCCCAGCCCAAACCCCATCCCCGGCCCCATCCCCATCCCTGCCCCCCGCCCAGCCCCAGCCATAGCCCTGCCCCATCCCAGCCCCAGCCCCAGCCCCAGCCCTGCCCCATCCCAGCCCCACCCTCAGCCCCAGCCCAGCTCCAGCCACAGCCCAGCCACAGCCGTGGACCCAGCCCCAGCCCAGCCCCAGCCCCAGCCCTGCCCCAGCCCTGCCCAAGCCTTGGTTCCAGCCCCGGCACCAGCCCCAGCCCAGCCCCAGCCCCAGCCCCGGCCCGAGCCCCAGCCCCAGCCCTGCCCAAGACTTGGTTCCAGCCCCAGCCCCAGCCCTGTCCCATCCCAGCCCCAGCCCCAGCCCCAGCCCTGCCCTCAGCCCATCCCCAGGCCCGGACCCAGCCCCGGCCTCAGCCCAGCCCCAAGCTAGGCCTGCCCCAGCCCCTGCTCCAGCCCATTCCTGGTCCCAGCCCAGCCACAGCCCAGCCCCAGCACTGCCCCAGCCCAGCCCCAGCCCCAGCCCAGCCCCAGCCCTGGACCCAACCCCAGCCCCAGCCCAGCCCTAGCCCAGCCCTGACCCAGCCCCAGCCCGAGCCCAGCCCCGGCCTCAGCCCAGCCCTAACCTAGCCCTGCCCCAGCCCCCGCCCTGCCCAGCCCCAGCCCTGCAACGAACCCAGCCCCAGCCCGGCCCCAGCCCTGCCCCAGCTCTGGCCCCAGCCCTGTCCCCAGCCCCGGCCCCTGCCCCAGCCCCAGCCCTAGCCCAGCCCTGCCCTCAGCCCCAGCCCCAGCCCCACCCTCGGCCCCAGCCCAGCCCCTGCTCCAGCCCTGCCCCGGCCCTGCCCCTGCCCCAGCCCAGCCCTGCCCCGGCCCATCCCCAGCCCCAGCCCAGCCCCTGCCCTGGACCCAGCCCCAGCCCAGCCCCGGCCACAGCCCCAGCCCAGCCCCAAGCTAGGCCTGCCCCAGCCCCTGCTCCAGCCCATTCCTGGTCCCAGCCCAGCCACAGCCCAGCCCCAGCCCTGGACCCAGCCCCACCCCCAGCCCAGCCCTAGCCCAGCCCTGACCCAGCCCCAGCCCTAGCCCAGCCCCAGCCTCAGCCCAGCCCTAACCTAGCCCTGCCCCAGCCCCCGCCCTGCCCAGCCCCAGCCCTGCACCGAACCCAGCCCCAGCCCAGCCCCATCCCCAGCCCTGCCCCAGCCCTGCCCTCAGCCCAGCCCCAGCCCCAGCCTGGAACCAGTCCTGCCCCAGCCCTGGACACAGCCCCACCCTGGACCCAGCCCAGCCCCAGCCCATCCCCAGCCTAGCCCAAGCCCAGCCCCAGCCTAGCCCCAGCCCCAGCCCTGCCCCAGCCTAGCCCCAGCCCCAGTCCAGCCCCTGCCCTGGACCCAGTCCCAGCCCCAGCCTAGCCCAAGCCCAGCCCCAGCCTAGCCCCAGCCCCAGCCCTGCCCCAGCCTAGCCCCAGCCCCAGCCCAGCCCCTGCCCTGGACCCAGCCCCAGCCCCACCCCAGCCTCATCCCCAGCCCAGCCCCATCCCTGTCCCAGCCCAGCCACAGCCCCAGCCCTGCCCAGCCCAGCCCCAGCCACCGCCCAGCCCCACCCCAGCCCCATCCCCAGCCCAGGCCAAGCCCTGCCCCAGCCCAGCGCAGCCCCATCCCCATCCCTGCCCCCAGCCCAGCCCCAGCCCCAGCCCTGCCCCAGCCACAGCCCAGCCACAGCCCCTGCCCTGCCCTGCCCCAACCCAGCCCCAGCCACAGCCCAGCCCCTGCCATGGACCCAGCCCCAGCCCAGCCCCAGCCCCAGCCCCAGCCCCAGCCCTGCCCCAGCCCCACCCTCAGCACCAGCCCAGCCCCAGCCCCAGCCCCAGCCCCAGCCCAGCCCCAGCCCCACACTCAGCACCAGCCCAGCTCCAGCCACAGCCCAGCCACAGCCCTCGTCCTAGCCCCAGCCCAGCCCTAGCCACAGCCACAGCCCTGCCCCAGCCCTGGACCCAGCCCCAGCCCTGCCCCAGACCAAACCCAGCCCCAGCCCAGCCCCCAGCACCAGCCCTACCCCTGCCCAGTCCCGGTCCATGCCCAGCCCCAGCCCTGCCCCACCCTCGTCCCCAGCCCAGCCCCTGCCCCAGCCCTACCCCCGCCCAGTCCCGGTGCATGCCCAGCCCCAGCCCTGCCCAGCCCCAGCCCCGCCCAGCCCCAACCCCAGCCCCAGCCCTGCCCCAGCCCCACCCTCGTCCCCAGCCCAGCCCCAGCCCCAGCCCTAGCCCTGCCCTGGACCCAGCCCCAGCCCCACCCAAGCCTCGTCCCCTGCCCAGCCACAGCCCTGCCCCAGCCCAAACCCCAGCCCCGGCCCCATCCCCATCCCTGCCCCCCCGCCCAGCCCCAGCCCCAGCCCTGCCCCATCCCAGCCCCAGCCCCAGCCCCAGCCCTGCGCTCAGCCCAGCCCCAGGCCCGGACCCAGCCCCGGCCTCAGCCCAGCCCCAAGCTAGGCCTGCCCCAGCCCCTGCTCCAGCCCATTCCTGGTCCCAGCCCAGCCACAGCCCAGCCCCAGCACTGCCCCAGCCCAGCCCCAGCCCCAGCCCAGCCCCAGCCCTGGACCCAACCCCAGCCCCAGCCCAGCCCTAGCCCAGCCCTGACCCAGCCCCTGCCCCAGCCCCAGCCCTAGCCCAGCCCTGCCCTCAGCCCCAGCCCAGCCCCAGCCCTGGACCCAACCCCAGCCCCAGCCCAGCCCTAGCCCAGCCCTGACCCAGCCCCAGCCCGAGCCCAGCCCCGGCCTCAGCCCAGCCCTAACCTAGCCCTGCCCCAGCCCCCGCCCTGCCCAGCCCCAGCCCTGCAACGAACCCAGCCCCAGCCCGGCCCCAGCCCTGCCCCAGCTCTGGCCCCAGCCCTGTCCCCAGCCCCAGCCCCGGCCCGAGCCCCAGCCCCAGCCCTGCCCAAGCCTTGGTTCCAGCCCCGGCCCTAGCCCCAGCCCAGCCCCAGCCCTGCCCCAGCCCCAGCGCAGCCCCAGCCGCGGCCCCAGCCCAGCGCCAGCCCTGCCCCATCCCTGCCCTCAGCCCCAGCCCCAGCCCTACTCCAGCCCTGGCCACAGCCCCAGCCCCAGCCGTGCCCCCTGCCCCGGCCCCAGACCTGCTCCAGCCCCTGCCCTAGCCCTGCCCCAGCCCTGACCCGAGCTCCGGCTCAAGCCCAGCCCCAGCCCAGCCCCAGCCCAGTACGAGGCCTCAGCCCAGCCCCAGCACCAGCCCAGCCCCCAGCCAAGTCCTAGCCCTGCTCCAGCCCCCACCCCAAGCCCAGCTCAGCCCCAGCCCAGCCCCAGCCCCAGCCCAAGACCCAGCCCTGCCCCAGCTCATCCCCAGCCCAGCCCCAGCCCCAACCCCTGCCCCAGCCCCAGTTCCAGCCCCGGCCCTAGCTCCAGCCCAGCCCCAGCCCAGCCCCGGCCCCAGCCTCCAGCCCCAGACCTGGCCCCAGCCCAGCCCCAGCCCTGCCCCAGCCCTGCCCCTGCCCTACACCCAGCCCACTCCCAGCACAGCCCCAGCACTGCCCCAGCCCAGCCCCAGCCCCAGCCCAGCCCCAGCCCTGGACCCAGCCCCAGCCCCAGCCCAGCCCTAGCCCAGCCCTGACCCAGCCCCATCCCTAGCCCTAGCCCAGCCCTGCCCTCAGCCCAGCCCCATGCCCGGACCCAGCCCCGGCCTCAGCCCAGCCCTAACCTAGCCCTGCCCCAGCCCCCGCCCTGCCCAGCCCCAGCCCTGCAACGAACACAGCCCCAGCCCGGACCCAGCCCTGCCCCAGCTCTGGCCCCAGCCCTGTCCCCAGCCCCGGCCCCTGCCCCAGCCCCAGCCCTAGGCTAGCCCTGCCCTCAGCCCCAGCACCACTCTCGGCCCCAGCCCAGCCCCTGACGCAGATCTGCCCCGGCCCAGCTCCAGCCCCAGCCCAGCCCCTGCCCTGTACCTAGCCCCAGCCCAGCCCCAGCCCCAGCCCAGCCCCAGCTCCACCCTAGCCCAGCCCCAGCCCCACCCTCAGCCCCAGCCCAGCTCCAGCCACAGCCCAGCCACAGCCCTGGACCCAGCCCCAGCCCAGCCCCATCCCCAGCCCTGCCCCATCCCTGCCCTCAGCCCAGCCCCAGCCCCAGCCCGGAACCAGTCCTGCCCCAGCCCTGGACACAGCCCCAACCTGGACCCAGCCCCAGCCCCAGCCCAGCCCCAGCCCTGCCCCAGCCTAGCCCCAGCCCCAGTCCAGCCCCTGCCCTGCACCCAGCCCCAGCCCAAGCCCAAGCCCAGCCCCAGCCACTGCCCAGCCCCAGCCCTGCCCCAGCCTAGCCCCAGCCCCAGCCCTGCACGAGCCTAGCCCCAGCCCCAGCCCAGCCCCTGCCCTGGACCCAGCCCCAGCCCCACCCCAGCCTCATCCCCAGCCCATCCCCATCCCTGCCCCCAGCCCAGCCCCAGCCCCAGCCCTGCCCCAGCCCAGCCCCAGCCACCGTCCAGCCCCTACCCTAGACCCAGCCCCATCCCCACCCCAGCCCCAACCCCAGCCCCAGCCCTGCCCCAGCCCAGCCCCAGGCCTGACCTCAGCCCTGCCCCAGCCCTGGCTCCAGCCCAAGCCCCAGCCCTGCCCATGCCTTGGTTCCAGCCCCAGCCCCAGCCCTGCCCAGCCCAGCCCCAGCGACCGCCCAGCCCCACCCCAGCCTCATCCCCAGCCCAGGCCCAGCCCTGCCCCCAGCCCCAGCCCCAGCCCTGCCCCAGCCCAGCCCCAGCCACCGTCCAGCCCCTACCCTAGACCCAGCCCCGTCCCCACCCCAGCCCCAACCCCAGCCCCAGCCCTGCCCCAGCCCAGCCCCAGGCCTGACCTCAGCCCTGCCCCAGACCTGGCTCCAGCCCAAGCCCCAGCCCTAACCCTACCTCAGCCCTAGCCCCAGCCCAGCCCCACCCTCGCCACCAGCCCAGCCCCAGCCCCAACCTTGGCCCCAGCCCAGCCCCAGTTCAAGCCCTGCCCCAGCCTTGCCCCAGCCCCGGCCCCAGCCCAGCCCCAGGCCTAGCTTTGCCCCAGTCCATGCCCCAGACCCAGCCACAGCCCCAGCCCTGTGCCAGCACTGCCCCAGCCCAGCCCCGGTCCCAGCCCACCCAAGCACTGGCCCAGCCCCCGCCCCAGCCCAATCCTTGCCCCCAGCCCAGCCCGAGTCCGGCCCCAGGCCCAGCCCCAGCCCTGCCCTGGACCCAGCCCCAGCCCCACCCCAGCCTCATCCCCAGCCCAGGCCCAGCCCTGCCCCAGCCCAGCCCCATCCCCAGCCCCAGCCCTGCACCGAACCCAGCCCCAGCCCGGCCCCAGCCCTGGACCCAGCCCCAGCCCTGCCCCAACCCCAGCCCTGCCCCGGCCCAGCCCCAGCCCCAGCCCAGCCCCTGCCCTGGACCCAGCCCCTGCCCTGGACCCAGCCCCAGCCACAGCCCAGCCCCAGCCCTGGACCCAGCCCCAGCCCCACTCCAGCCTCATCCCTAACCCAGCCCCATCCCTGCCCCCAGCCCAGCCCCAGCCCCAGCCCTGCCCCAGTTCAGCCCTAGCCCAGCCCCGCCCCAGCCCCCGCCCTGCCCCAGCCCCAACTCTGCACCAAACGCGGCCCCAGCCCGATCCCAGCCCTGCCCCAGCTCTAGCCCCAGCCCTGCCCCCAGCCCCGGCCCCTGCCCCAGCCCTGCCCCAGCCCTAGCCCAGCCCTGCCCTCAGCCCCAGCCCCTGCCCCACACTCGGCCCCAGCCCAGCCCCTGCCCCAGCCCTACTCCGGCCCAGCCCCAGCCCCAGCCCCAGCCCAGCCCCTACCCTGGACCCAGCCCCAGCCCAGCCCCAGCCCAGCCCCAGCCCAGCCCCAGCCCCAGCCCCAGCCCAGCCCTAGCCCAGCCCCAGCCCCACACTCAGCCCCAGCCCAGCTCCAGCCACAGCCCAGCCACAGCCCTGGACCCAGCCCCAGCCCAGCCCCATCACCAGCCCTGCCCCAGCCCTGCCCCAGCCCCAGCCCTGCCCTCAGCTCAGCCCCAGGCCCGGACCCAGCCCCGGCCTCAGCCCAGCCCCAAGCTAGGCCTGCCCCAGCCCCTGCTCCAGCCCATTCCTGGTCCCAGCCCAGCCACAGCCCAGCCCCAGCCCCAGCCCAGCCCCAGCCCTGGACCCAGCCCCAGCCCCAGCCCAGCGCTAGCCCAGCCCTGACCCAGCCCCAGCCCTAGCCCAGCCCCAGCCTCAGCCCAGCCCTAACCTAGCCCTGCCCCAGCCCCCGCCCTGCCCAGCCCCAGCCCTGCACCGAACCCAGCCCCAGCCCAGCCCCATCCCCAGCCCTGCCCCAGCCCTGCCCTCAGCCCAGCCCCAGCCCCAGCCTGGAACCAGTCCTGCCCCAGCCCTGGACACAGCCCCACCCTGGACCCAGCCCAGCCCCAGCCCAGCCCCAGCCTTGCCCCAGCCTAGCCCCAGCCCCAGTCCAGCCCCTGCCCTGGACCCAGTCCCAGCCCCAGCCCAGCCCAAGCCCAGCCCCAGCCTAGCCCCAGCCCCAGCCCAGCCCCTGCCCTGGACCCAGCCCCAGCCCCACCCCAGCCTCATCCCCAGCCCAGCCCCATCCCTGTCCCAGCCCAGCCCCAGCCCCAGCCCTGCCCAGCCCAGCCCCAGCCACCGCCCAGCCCCACCCCAGCCCCATCCCCAGCCCAGGCCAAGCCCTGCCCCAGCCCAGCGCAGACCCAGCCCCATCCCTGCCCCCAGCCCAGCCCCAGCCCCAGCCCCAGCCCTGCCCCTGCCACAGCCCAGCCACAGCCCCTGCCCTGCCCTGCCCCAACCCAGCCCCAGCCACAGCCCAGCCCCTGCCATGGACCCAGCCCCAGCCCAGCCCCAGCCCCAGCCCCAGCCCTGCCCCAGCCCCACCCTCAGCACCAGCCCAGCCCCAGCCCCAGCCCCAGCCCAGCCCCAGCCCCACCCTCAGCACCAGCCCAGCTCCAGCCACAGCCCAGCCACAGCCCTCGTCCTAGCCCCAGCCCAGCCCTAGCCACAGCCACAGCCCTGCCCCAGCCCTGGACCCAGCCCCAGCCCTGCCCCAGCCCAAACCCAGCCCCAGCCCAGCCCCCAGCCCCAGCCCTACCCCTGCCCAGTCCCGGTCCATGCCCAGCCCCAGCCCTGCCTCACCCTCGTCCCCAGCCCAGCCCCTGCCCCAGCCCTACCCCTGCCCAGTCCCGGTGCATGCCCAGCCCCAGCCCTGCCCAGCCCCAGCCCCGCCCAGCCCCAACCCCAGCCCCAGCCCTGCCCAAGACTTGGTTCCAGCCCCAGCCCCAGCCCTGACCCAGCCCTGCCCTCGGCCCCAGCCCTGCCCAAGTCTTGGTTCCAACCCCAGCCCCAGCCCTGCCCCAGCCCCACCCTCGTCCCCAGCCCAGCCCCAGCCCCAGCCCTAGCCCTGCCCTGGACCCAGCCCCAGCCCCACCCAAGCCTCGTCCCCTGCCCAGCCACAGCCCTGCCCCAGCCCAAACCCCAGCCCCGGCCCCATCCCCATCCCTGCCCCCGCCCAGCCCCAGCCCCAGCCCTGCCCCATCCCAGCCCCAGCCCCAGCCCCAGCCCCAGCCCTGCCCTCAGACCATCCCCAGTCCCAGCCCCAGCCCAAGCCCAAGCCCAGGCCCAGCCACTGCCCAGCCCCAGCCCTGCCCCAGCCTAGCCCCAGCCCCAGCCCTGCACGAGCCTAGCCCCAGCCCCAGCCCAGCCCCTGCCCTGGACCCAGCCCCAGCCCCACCCCAGCCTCATCCCCAGCCCAGCCCCATCCCTGCCCCCAGCCCAGCCCCAGTCCCAGCCCTGCCCAGCCCAGCCCCAGCCACCGCCCAGCCCCACCCCAACCTCATTCCCAGCCCAGCCCCATCCCTGCCCCCAGCCCAGCCCCAGCCCCAGCCCTGCCCCAGCCCAGCCCCAGCCACCGTCCAGCCCCTACCCTAGACCCAGCCCCGTCCCCACCCCAGCCCCAACCCCAGCCCCAGCCCTGCCCCAGCCCAGCCCCAAGCCTGACCTCAGCCCTGCCCCAGACCTGGCTCCAGCCCAAGCCCCAGCCCTGCCCATGCTTTGGTTCCACCCCAGCCCCAGCCCTGCCCAGCCCAGCCCCAGCCACCGCCCAGCCCCACCCCAGCCTCATCCCCAGCCCAGGCCCAGTCCTGCCCCCAGCCCCAGCCCCAGCCCTGCCCCAGCCCAGCCCCAGCCACCGTCCAGCCCCTACCCTAGACCCAGCCCCGTCCCCACCCCAGCCCCAACCCCAGCCCCAGCCCTGCCCCAGCCCAGCCCCAGGCCTGACCTCAGCCCTGCCCCAGACCTGGCTCCAGCCCAAGCCCCAGCCCTAACCCTACCTCAGCCCTAGCCCCAGCCCAGCCCCACCCTCGCCACCAGCCCAGCCCCAGCCCCAACCTTGGCCCCAGCCCAGCCCCAGTTCAAGCCCTGCCCCAGCCTTGCCCCAGCCCCGGCCCCAGCCCAGCCCCAGGCCTAGCTTTGCCCCAGTCCACGCCCCAGACCCAGCCACAGCCCCAGCCCTGTGCCAGCACTGCCCCAGCCCAGCCCCGGTCCCAGCCCATGCAAGCACTGGCCCAGCCCCCGCCCCAGCCCAATCCTTGCCCCCAGCCCAGCCCGAGTCCGGCCCCAGGCCCAGCCCCAGCCCTGCCCTGGACCCAGCCCCAGCCCCACCCCAGCCTCATCCCCAGCCCAGGCCCAGCCCTGCCCCAGCCCAGCCCCATCCCCAGCCCCAGCCCTGCACCGAACCCAGCCCCAGCCCGGCCCCAGCCCTGGACCCAGCCACAGCCCTGCCCCAGCCCCAGCCCTGCCCCGGCCCAGCCCCAGCCCCAGCCCAGCCCCTGCCCTGGACCCAGCCCCTGCCCTGGACCCAGCCACAGCCACAGCCCAGCCCCAGCCCTGGACCCAGCCCCAGCCCCACTCCAGCCTCATCCCCAACCCAGGTCCAGCCCTGCCCCAGCCCAAGCCCCAGCCCCAGCCCCATCCCTGCCCCCAGCCCAGCCCCAGCCCCAGCCCTGCCCCAGTTCAGCCCTAGCCCAGCCCTGCCCCAGCCCCCGCCCTGCCCCAGCCCCAACTCTGCACCAAACGCGGCCCCAGCCCGATCCCAGCCCTGCCCCAGCTCTAGCCCCAGCCCTGCCCCCAGCCCCGGCCCCTGCCCCAGCCCTGCCCCAGCCCTAGCCCAGCCCTGCCCTCAGCCCCAGCCCCTGCCCCACACTCGGCCCCAGCCCAGCCCCTGCCCCAGCCCTACTCCGGCCCAGCCCCAGCCCCAGCCCAGCCCCTACCCTGGACCCAGCCCCAGCCCAGCCCCAGCCCAGCCCCAGCCCAGCACCAGCCCAGCCCCAGCCCCAGCCCCAGCCCAGCCCTAGCCCAGCCCCAGCCCCACACTCAGCCCCAGCCCAGCTCCAGCCACAGCCCAGCCACAGCCCTGGACCCAGCCCCAGCCCAGCCCCATCACCAGCCCTGCCCCAGCCCTGCCCCAGCCCCAGCCCCAGCCCTGCCTTCAGCTCAGCCCCAGGCCCGGACCCAGCCCCGGCCTCAGCCCAGCCCCAAGCTAGGCCTCCCCCAGCCCCTGCTCCAGCCCATTCCTGGTCCCAGCCCAGCCACAGCCCAGCCCCAGCACTGCCCCAGCCCAGCCCCACACTCATCCCAAGCCCAGCCCCTGCCCCAGCCTTGCCCCTGCAACGAACCCAGCCCCAGCCCGGCCCCACCCTCAGCCACAGCCCAGCTCCAGACGCAGCCCAGCCACAGCCCTGGACCCAGCCCCAGCCCAGCCCCATCCCCAGCCCTGCCCTAGCCCAGCCCCAGCCCTGGACCAAGCCCCACCCCTGAGCCGAACACAGCCCCAGCCTGGCCCCAGCCCTGCCCTAGCTCCAGCCCTAGCCCAGTCCCCAGCCTCGGCCCGTGCCCCTGCCCCAGTCCCAGTCCTGCCCCATCCCAGCCCCCAGCCCCAGCCCTGCCCTCAGCCCAGCCCCAGACCCAGCCTCGCCCCAGCCCTGTCTCGAGCCCCAGCCACAGCCCAGCCCCAGCCCCAGCCCCAGCCCAGGCCTAGCCCAGCCCCACCCCCGGACCCATCCCCGGTCCTAGCCCAGCCGTAGCCCAGCCCTGCCCCAGGCCCCGCCCTGCCCAGCCCCAGCCCTGCACCGAACCCAGCCCCAGCCCGGCCCCTGCCGTGCCCCAGCTCTGGCCCCAGCCCTGTCCCCAGCCCTGCCCCAGCCCCAGCCCAGCACCAGCCCCGGCCCGAGCCCAGCCCCATCACTACCCCAGCCCTGCCCAAGCCTTGCTTCCAGCCCCTGCCCCTGCACCAGCCCCGGACCCTCCCCCAGCTCAGCCCCAGCGCAGCTCCAGCCCTGCCCCAGCCCCAGCCCCAACCCAGCCCCAGCCCTGCCCCCAGCCCAGCCCCAGCCCCAGCCTAGTCCGGCCCAAGCCCTAGCCGTTCCTCAGCCCTTGCTCAGCGCCAACCCAGCCCCCACCTCCAGCCCTGTCCCCAGACCCAGACCCAGCCCTGGCCCCAGCCTCCAGCCCCAGCCCAGCCCCTGCCCAGCCCCAGCCGTGCCCCCTGCGCCGGCCCCAGCCCCCAGCCCCAGCCCTGCCCCAGCCCTGCCACCAGCCCTGCCCCAGTCCTGCCCCAGCCCCATTCCTAGCCACAGCCCTGCCCCATCCCCGGACCCAGCCCCCAGCCCCAGCCCAGCCCCAGCCCCGGCCCGAGCCCAGCCCCAGCCCTGCCCAAGCCTTGGTTCCAGCCCCGGCACCAGCCCCAGCCCAGCCCCAGCCCAGCCCCAGCCCCGGCCCGAGCCCAGCCCCAGCCCTGCCCAAGCCTTGGTTCCAGCCCCGGCCCTAGCCCCAGCCCTGCCCCAGCCCCAGCGCAGCCCCAGCCGCGGCCCCAGCCCAGCGCCAGCCCTGCCCCATCCCTGCCCTCAGCCCCAGCCCCAGCCCTACTCCAGCCCTGGCCACAGCCCCAGCCCCAGCCGTGCCCCCTGCCCCGGCCCCAGACCTGCTCCAGCCCCTGCCCTAGCCCTGCCCCAGCCCTGACCCGAGCTCCGGCTCAAGCCCAGCCCCATCCCAGCCCCAGCCCAGTACGAGGCCTCAGCCCAGCCCCAGCACCAGCCCAGCCCCCAGCCAAGTCCTAGCCCTGCTCCAGCCCCCACCCCAAGCCCAGCTCAGCCCCAGCCCAGCCCCGGCCCCAGCCCAAGACTCAGCCCTGCCCCAGCTCATCCCCAGCCCAGCCCCAGCCCCAACCCCTGCCCCAGCCCCAGTTCCAGCCCGGGCCCTAGCTCCAGCCCAGCCCCAGCCCAGCCCCGGCCCCAGCCTCCAGCCCCAGACCTGGCCCCAGCCCAGCCCCAGCCCTGCCCCAGCCCTGCCCCTGCCCTAGTCCCAAGCCCACTCCCAGCACAGCACCAGCACAGCCCCAGCCCTAGACCCAGCCCATCCCCTGCCCAAGCCCCAGCCCAGCCCTGCCCCCAGCTCAGCCCCAGCCCAGCCCCAGCCCTGCCCTAGCCCTGCCCAGCCACCAGCCCACCCTTGCCCCAGCCCCAGACCAGCCCTAGCCCCAGACCAGCCCCAGCCCGGCCTCGGCCCCAGCCTCCAGCCCCAGCCCTGCCCAAGCCTTGGTTCCAGCCCCAGCCACAGTCCTGCCCCATCCCAGCTCCCATCCCCAGCCCTGCCGCAGCCCTGCCCTCAGCCCAGCCCCAGCCCCAGCCCGGCCCCAGCCCTGACACTACCCCGGCCCCAGCTCCACCCTCAGCCCAGCCCCAGCCCTGGACCGAGCCCCAGTCGCAGCCCCGAGCCCAGCCCTGCCCTAGCCCAGCCCCAGCCCCAGCCCCACCCCCGGCCCCATCCCCGGCCCCAGCCCATCCCTAGCTCAGCCCTGTCCCAGCCCCAGCCCTAGCCCAGCCCAGCCCTGCCCCAGTCCCAGCCCCAGCCCCGGCCTCAGCCCAACCATAACCTATCACTGCCCCAGCCCCAGGCCTAGCCCAGTCGTGCCCTCAGCCCAGCCACAGCCCCAGCCCAGCCCCTGCCCTGGACCCGGCCCCAGCCCCACCCCAGCCTCATCCCCAGCCCAGGCCCAGCCCTGCCCCAGCCCAGCCCCACACTCATCCCCAGCCCAGCCCTGCCCCAGCCCTACCTCTGCCCAGTCCCGGTCCATGCCCAGCTCCAGCCCTGGACCCAGCCCCAGCCCCACCCCAGCCTCATCCCCAGCCCAGGCCTAGCCCTGCCCCAGCCCCAGCCCCACCCCCGGACCCATCTCCAGCCCCAGCCCTGCCCAGCCCCAGCCCTGAACCGAACCCAGCCCTAGCCCATCCCTACCCTCAGCCCCAGCCCCAGCCCCTGCCCCAGCCGTGCCCCTGCCCCAGCCCCACCCTCGGTCCCAGCCCAGCCCAAACCCTGGCCCAACCCCAGCCCAAACCCCATCCTTGCCCCCAGCCCAGCCCTAGCCCTGCCCCAGTCCCAGCCCCAGCCCAGCCCCAGCCCTGGACCCAGCCCCAGCCCCACCCCAGCCTCATCCCCAGCCCAGGCCTAGCCCTGCCCCAGCCCCAGCCCCACCCCCAGACCCATCTCCAGCCCCAGCCCTGCCCAGCCTCAGCCCTGCACCGAACCCAGCCCTAGCCCAGCCCTGCCCTCAGCCCCAGCCCCAGCCCCTGCCCCAGCCCTGCCCCTGCCCCAGCCATGCCCCGGCCCAGCCCCAGCCCCAGCCCAGCCCCTGCCCTGGACCCAGCCTCAGCCCAGCCACAGCAACAGCCCAGCCCCAGCCACAGCCCAGCCCCAGCCCTGGACCCGGCCCCAGCCCAGCCCCAGCCCCACCCCAGCCTCATCCCCTGCCCAGCCCCAGCCCTGCCCCAGCCCAAACCTTAGCCCCGGCCTCATCCCCATCCCTGCCCCCAGCCCAGGCCCAGCCCTGCCCCAGCCCAGCCCCACACTCGTCCCCAGCCCAGCCCCTGCCCCAGCCCTACCCCTGCCCAGTCCCGGTCCATGCCCAGCTCCGGCCCTGCCCCAGCCCTGGCCCCAGCCCCAGCCCCAGCCCAACCCTGCCCCAGCCCCAGCCCCAGCCCCAGCCCCAGCCCCAGCCCCAGCCCCAGCCCTGCCCAAGTTTTGGTTCCTGCCCCAGCCCCAGCCCTGCCACAGCCCCACCCTCGGTCCCAGCCCAGCCCAAACCCTGGCCCAACCCCAGCCCAAACCCCATCCTTGCCCCCAGCCCAGCCCTAGCCCTGCCCCAGTCCCAGCCCCAGCCCAGCCCCAGCCCTGGACCCAGCCCCAGCCCCACCCCAGCCTCATCCCCAGCCCAGGCCTAGCCCTGCCCCAGGCCCAGCCCCACCCCCGGACCCATCTCCAGCCCCAGCCCTGCCCAGCCCCAGCCCTGCACCGAACCCAGCCCGAGCCCAGCCCTGCCCCAGCCCCAGCCCCAACCCAGCCCCAGCCCTGCCCCCAGCCCAGCCCCAGCCCCAGCCTAGTCCGGCCCAAGCCCTAGCCGTTCCCCAGCCCTTGCTCAGCGCCAACCCAGCCCCCACCTCCAGCCCTGTCCCCAGACCCAGACCCAGCCCTGGCCCCAGCCTCCAGCCCCAGCCCAGCCCCTGCCCAGCCCCAGCCGTGCCCCCTGCGCCGGCCCCAGCCCCCAGCCCCAGCCCTGCCCCAGCCCTGCCACCAGCCCTGCCCCAGTCCTGCCCCAGCCCCATTCCTAGCCACAGCCCTGCCCCATCCCCGGACCCAGCCCCCAGCCCCAGCCCAGCCCCAGCCCCGGCCCGAGCCCAGCCCCAGCCCTGCCCAAGCCTTGGTTCCAGCCCCGGCACCAGCCCCGGCACCAGCCCCAGCCCAGCCCCAGCCCAGCCCCAGCCCCGGCCCGAGCCCAGCCCCAGCCCTGCCCAAGCCTTGGTTCCAGCCCCGGCCCTAGCCCCAGCCCTGCCCCAGCCCCAGCGCAGCCCCAGCCGCGGCCCCAGCCCAGCGCCAGCCCTGCCCCATCCCTGCCCTCAGCCCCAGCCCCAGCCCTACTCCAGCCCTGGCCACAGCCCCAGCCCCAGACGTGCCCCCTGCCCCGGCCCCAGACCTGCTCCAGCCCCTGCCCTAGCCCTGCCCCAGCCCTGACCCGAGCTCCGGCTCAAGCCCAGCCCCATCCCAGCCCCAGCCCAGTACGAGGCCTCAGCCCAGCCCCAGCACCAGCCCAGCCCCCAGCCAAGTCCTAGCCCTGCTCCAGCCCCCACCCCAAGCCCAGCTCAGCCCCAGCCCAGCCCCGGCCCCAGCCCAAGACTCAGCCCTGCCCCAGCTCATCCCCAGCCCAGCCCCAGCCCCAACCCCTGCCCCAGCCCCAGTTCCAGCCCGGGCCCTAGCTCCAGCCCAGCCCCAGCCCAGCCCCGGCCCCAGCCTCCAGCCCCAGACCTGGCCCCAGCCCAGCCCCAGCCCTGCCCCAGCCCTGCCCCTGCCCTAGTCCCAAGCCCACTCCCAGCACAGCACCAGCACAGCCCCAGCCCTAGACCCAGCCCATCCCCTGCCCAAGCCCCAGCCCAGCCCTGCCCCCAGCTCAGCCCCAGCCCAGCCCCAGCCCTGCCCTAGCCCTGCCCAGCCACCAGCCCACCCTTGCCCCAGCCCCAGACCAGCCCTAGCCCCAGACCAGCCCCAGCCCGGCCTCGGCCCCAGCCTCCAGCCCCAGCCCTGCCCAAGCCTTGGTTCCAGCCCCAGCCACAGTCCTGCCCCATCCCAGCTCCCATCCCCAGCCCTGCCGCAGCCCTGCCCTCAGCCCAGCCCCAGCCCCAGCCCGGCCCCAGCCCTGACACTACCCCGGCCCCAGCTCCACCCTCAGCCCAGCCCCAGCCCTGGACCGAGCCCCAGTCGCAGCCCCGAGCCCAGCCCTGCCCTAGCCCAGCCCCAGCCCCAGCCCCACCCCCGGCCCCATCCCCGGCCCCAGCCCATCCCTAGCTCAGCCCTGTCCCAGCCCCAGCCCTAGCCCAGCCCAGCCCTGCCCCAGTCCCAGCCCCAGCCCCGGCCTCAGCCCAACCATAACCTATCACTGCCCCAGCCCCAGGCCTAGCCCAGTCGTGCCCTCAGCCCAGCCACAGCCCCAGCCCAGCCCCTGCCCTGGACCCGGCCCCAGCCCCACCCCAGCCTCATCCCCAGCCCAGGCCCAGCCCTGCCCCAGCCCAGCCCCACACTCATCCCCAGCCCAGCCCTGCCCCAGCCCTACCTCTGCCCAGTCCCGGTCCATGCCCAGCTCCAGCCCTGGACCCAGCCCCAGCCCCACCCCAGCCTCATCCCCAGCCCAGGCCTAGCCCTGCCCCAGCCCCAGCCCCACCCCCGGACCCATCTCCAGCCCCAGCCCTGCCCAGCCCCAGCCCTGAACCGAACCCAGCCCTAGCCCATCCCTACCCTCAGCCCCAGCCCCAGCCCCTGCCCCAGCCCTGCCCCTGCCCCAGCCCCACCCTCGGTCCCAGCCCAGCCCAAACCCTGGCCCAACCCCAGCCCAAACCCCATCCTTGCCCCCAGCCCAGCCCTAGCCCTGCCCCAGTCCCAGCCCCAGCCCAGCCCCAGCCCTGGACCCAGCCCCAGCCCCACCCCAGCCTCATCCCCAGCCCAGGCCTAGCCCTGCCCCAGCCCCAGCCCCACCCCCAGACCCATCTCCAGCCCCAGCCCTGCCCAGCCTCAGCCCTGCACCGAACCCAGCCCTAGCCCAGCCCTGCCCTCAGCCCCAGCCCCAGCCCCTGCCCCAGCCCTGCCCCTGCCCCAACCATGCCCCGGCCCAGCCCCAGCCCCAGCCCAGCCCCTGCCCTGGACCCAGCCTCAGCCCAGCCACAGCAACAGCCCAGCCCCAGCCCCCAGCCCAGCCCCAGCCCTGGACCCGGCCCCAGCCCAGCCCCAGCCCCACCCCAGCCTCATCCCCTGCCCAGCCCCAGCCCTGCCCCAGCCCAAACCTTAGCCCCGGCCTCATCCCCATCCCTGCCCCCAGCCCAGGCCCAGCCCTGCCCCAGCCCAGCCCCACACTCGTCCCCAGCCCAGCCCCTGCCCCAGCCCTACCCCTGCCCAGTCCCGGTCCATGCCCAGCTCCGGCCCTGCCCCAGCCCTGGCCCCAGCCCCAGCCCCAGCCCAACCCTGCCCCAGCCCCAGCCCCAGCCCCAGCCCCAGCCCTGCCCAAGATTTGGTTCCTGCCCCAGCCCCAGCCCTGCCACAGCCCCACCCTCGGTCCCAGCCCAGCCCAAACCCTGGCCCAACCCCAGCCCAAACCCCATCCTTGCCCCCAGCCCAGCCCTAGCCCTGCCCCAGTCCCAGCCCCAGCCCAGCCCCAGCCCTGGACCCAGCCCCAGCCCCACCCCAGCCTCATCCCCAGCCCAGGCCTAGCCCTGCCCCAGCCCCAGCCCCACCCCCGGACCCATCTCCAGCCCCAGCCCTGCCCAGCCCCAGCCCTGCACCGAACCCAGCCCGAGCCCAGCCCTGCCCTCAGCCCCAGCCCCAGCCCCTGCCCCAGCCCTGCCCCTGCCCCAGCCCTGCCCCAGCCCAGCCCCAGCCCCAGCCCCAGCCCAGCCCCTGCCCTGGACCCAGCCTCAGCCCAGCCACAGCCACAGCCCAGCCCCAGCCCTGGACCCAGCCCCAGCCCAGCACCAGCCCCACCCCAGCCTCATCCCCTGCCCAGCCCCATCCCTGCCCCAGCCCAAACCTTAGCCCCGGCCCCATCCCCATCCCTGCCCCCCGCCCAGCCCCAGCCCTGCCCCATCCCAGCCCCAGCCCCAGCCCCAGCCCAGCCCTCAGCCCATTCCTGGTCCCAGCCCAGCCACAGCCCAGCCCCAGCACTGCCCCAGCCCAGCCACAGCCCCAGCCCAGCCCCAGCCCTGGACCCAGCCCCAGCCCCAGCCCAGCCCTAGCCCAGCCCTGACCCAGCCCCAGCCCTAGCCCAGCCCTGCCCTCAGCCCAGCCCCAGGCCCGGACCCAGCCCCGGCCTCAGCCCAGCCCTAACCTAGCCCTGTCCCAGCCTCCGCCCTGCCCAGCCCCAGCCCTGCACCGAGCCCAGCCCCAGCCCGGACACAGCCCTGCCCCAGCTCTGGCTCCAGCCCTGTCCCCTGCCCCGGCCCCTGCCCCAGCCCCAGCCCTAGGCTAGCCCTGCCCTCAGCCCCAGCCCCAGCCCCACCCTCGGCCCCAGCCCCAGCCCCTGCCCCAGTCCTTCCCCAGCCCAGCCCCAGCCCCAGCCCCAGCCCAGCCCCTGCCCTGGACCCAGCCCCAGCCACAGCCCCAGCCCAGCCCCAGCCCCAGCCCTGCCCCAGCCCCAGACCCAGACCCAGCCCCAGCCCTGCCCCAGCCCTGCCACCAGCCCTGCCCCAGTCCTGCCCCAGCCCCATTCCTAGCCACAGCCCTGCCCCATTCCCGGACCCAGCCCCCAGCCCCAGCCCAGCCCCAGCCCCGGCCCGAGCCCAGCCCCAGCCCTGCCCAAGCCTTGGTTCCAGCCCCGGCACCAGCCCCAGCCCAGCCCCAGCCCAGCCCCAGCCCCAGCCCGAGCCCAGCCCCAGCCCTGCCCAAGCCTTGGTTCCAGCCCCGGCCCTAGCCCCAGCCCTGCCCCAGCCCCAGCGCAGCCCCAGCCGCGGCCCCAGCCCAGCGCCAGCCCTGCCCCATCCCTGCCCTCAGCCCCAGCCCCAGCCCTACTCCAGCCCTGGCCACAGCCCCAGCCCCAGCCGTGCCCCCTGCCCCGGCCCCAGACCTGCTCCAGCCCCTGCCCTAGCCCTGCCCCAGCCCTGACCCGAGCTCCGGCTCAAGCCCAGCCCCATCCCAGCCCCAGCCCAGTACGAGGCCTCAGCCCAGCCCCAGCACCAGCCCAGCCCCCAGCCAAGTCCTAGCCCTGCTCCAGCCCCCACCCCAAGCCCAGCTCAGCCCCAGCCCAGCCCCGGCCCCAGCCCAAGACTCAGCCCTGCCCCAGCTCATCCCCAGCCCAGCCCCAGCCCCAACCCCTGCCCCAGCCCCAGTTCCAGCCCGGGCCCTAGCTCCAGCCCAGCCCCAGCCCAGCCCCGGCCCCAGCCTCCAGCCCCAGACCTGGCCCCAGCCCAGCCCCAGCCCTGCCCCAGCCCTGCCCCTGCCCTAGTCCCAAGCCCACTCCCAGCACAGCACCAGCACAGCCCCAGCCCTAGACCCAGCCCATCCCCTGCCCAAGCCCCAGCCCAGCCCTGCCCCCAGCTCAGCCCCAGCCCAGCCCCAGCCCTGCCCTAGCCCTGCCCAGCCACCAGCCCACCCTTGCCCCAGCCCCAGACCAGCCCTAGCCCCAGACCAGCCCCAGCCCGGCCTCGGCCCCAGCCTCCAGCCCCAGCCCTGCCCAAGCCTTGGTTCCAGCCCCAGCCACAGTCCTGCCCCATCCCAGCTCCCATCCCCAGCCCTGCCGCAGCCCTGCCCTCAGCCCAGCCCCAGCCCCAGCCCGGCCCCAGCCCTGACACTACCCCGGCCCCAGCTCCACCCTCAGCCCAGCCCCAGCCCTGGACCGAGCCCCAGTCGCAGCCCCGAGCCCAGCCCTGCCCTAGCCCAGCCCCAGCCCCAGCCCCACCCCCGGCCCCATCCCCGGCCCCAGCCCATCCCTAGCTCAGCCCTGTCCCAGCCCCAGCCCTAGCCCAGCCCAGCCCTGCCCCAGTCCCAGCCCCAGCCCCGGCCTCAGCCCAACCATAACCTATCACTGCCCCAGCCCCAGGCCTAGCCCAGTCGTGCCCTCAGCCCAGCCACAGCCCCAGCCCAGCCCCTGCCCTGGACCCGGCCCCAGCCCCACCCCAGCCTCATCCCCAGCCCAGGCCCAGCCCTGCCCCAGCCCAGCCCCACACTCATCCCCAGCCCAGCCCTGCCCCAGCCCTACCTCTGCCCAGTCCCGGTCCATGCCCAGCTCCAGCCCTGGACCCAGCCCCAGCCCCACCCCAGCCTCATCCCCAGCCCAGGCCTAGCCCTGCCCCAGCCCCAGCCCCACCCCCGGACCCATCTCCAGCCCCAGCCCTGCCCAGCCCCAGCCCTGAACCGAACCCAGCCCTAGCCCATCCCTACCCTCAGCCCCAGCCCCAGCCCCTGCCCCAGCCCTGCCCCTGCCCCAGCCCCACCCTCGGTCCCAGCCCAGCCCAAACCCTGGCCCAACCCCAGCCCAAACCCCATCCTTGCCCCCAGCCCAGCCCTAGCCCTGCCCCAGTCCCAGCCCCAGCCCAGCCCCAGCCCTGGACCCAGCCCCAGCCCCACCCCAGCCTCATCCCCAGCCCAGGCCTAGCCCTGCCCCAGCCCCAGCCCCACCCCCAGACCCATCTCCAGCCCCAGCCCTGCCCAGCCTCAGCCCTGCACCGAACCCAGCCCTAGCCCAGCCCTGCCCTCAGCCCCAGCCCCAGCCCCTGCCCCAGCCCTGCCCCTGCCCCAGCCATGCCCCGGCCCAGCCCCAGCCCCAGCCCAGCCCCTGCCCTGGACCCAGCCTCAGCCCAGCCACAGCAACAGCCCAGCCCCAGCCACAGCCCAGCCCCAGCCCTGGACCCGGCCCCAGCCCAGCCCCAGCCCCACCCCAGCCTCATCCCCTGCCCAGCCCCAGCCCTGCCCCAGCCCAAACCTTAGCCCCGGCCTCATCCCCATCCCTGCCCCCAGCCCAGGCCCAGCCCTGCCCCAGCCCAGCCCCACACTCGTCCCCAGCCCAGCCCCTGCCCCAGCCCTACCCCTGCCCAGTCCCGGTCCATGCCCAGCTCCGGCCCTGCCCCAGCCCTGGCCCCAGCCCCAGCCCCAGCCCAACCCTGCCCCAGCCCCAGCCCCAGCCCCAGCCCCAGCCCCAGCCCCAGCCCCAGCCCTGCCCAAGATTTGGTTCCTGCCCCAGCCCCAGCCCTGCCACAGCCCCACCCTCGGTCCCAGCCCAGCCCAAACCCTGGCCCAACCCCAGCCCAAACCCCATCCTTGCCCCCAGCCCAGCCCTAGCCCTGCCCCAGTCCCAGCCCCAGCCCAGCCCCAGCCCTGGACCCAGCCCCAGCCCCACCCCAGCCTCATCCCCAGCCCAGGCCTAGCCCTGCCCCAGCCCCAGCCCCACCCCCGGACCCATCTCCAGCCCCAGCCCTGCCCAGCCCCAGCCCTGCACCGAACCCAGCCCGAGCCCAGCCCTGCCCCAGCCCCAGCCCCAACCCAGCCCCAGCCCTGCCCCCAGCCCAGCCCCAGCCCCAGCCTAGTCCGGCCCAAGCCCTAGCCGTTCCCCAGCCCTTGCTCAGCGCCAACCCAGCCCCCACCTCCAGCCCTGTCCCCAGACCCAGACCCCAGCCCTGGCCACAGCCTCCAGCCCCAGCCCAGCCCCTGCCCAGCCCCAGCCGTGCCCCCTGCGCCGGCCCCAGCCCCCAGCCCCAGCCCTGCCCCAGCCCTGCCACCAGCCCTGCCCCAGTCCTGCCCCAGCCCCATTCCTAGCCACAGCCCTGCCCCATCCCCGGACCCAGCCCCCAGCCCCAGCCCAGCCCCAGCCCCGGCCCGAGCCCAGCCCCAGCCCTGCCCAAGCCTTGGTTCCAGCCCCGGCACCAGCCCCGGCACCAGCCCCAGCCCAGCCCCAGCCCAGCCCCAGCCCCGGCCCGAGCCCAGCCCCAGCCCTGCCCAAGCCTTGGTTCCAGCCCCGGCCCTAGCCCCAGCCCTGCCCCAGCCCCAGCGCAGCCCCAGCCGCGGCCCCAGCCCAGCGCCAGCCCTGCCCCATCCCTGCCCTCAGCCCCAGCCCCAGCCCTACTCCAGCCCTGGCCACAGCCCCAGCCCCAGCCGTGCCCCCTGCCCCGGCCCCAGACCTGCTCCAGCCCCTGCCCTAGCCCTGCCCCAGCCCTGACCCGAGCTCCGGCTCAAGCCCAGCCCCATCCCAGCCCCAGCCCAGTACGAGGCCTCAGCCCAGCCCCAGCACCAGCCCAGCCCCCAGCCAAGTCCTAGCCCTGCTCCAGCCCCCACCCCAAGCCCAGCTCAGCCCCAGCCCAGCCCCGGCCCCAGCCCAAGACTCAGCCCTGCCCCAGCTCATCCCCAGCCCAGCCCCAGCCCCAACCCCTGCCCCAGCCCCAGTTCCAGCCCGGGCCCTAGCTCCAGCCCAGCCCCAGCCCAGCCCCGGCCCCAGCCTCCAGCCCCAGACCTGGCCCCAGCCCAGCCCCAGCCCTGCCCCAGCCCTGCCCCTGCCCTAGTCCCAAGCCCACTCCCAGCACAGCACCAGCACAGCCCCAGCCCTAGACCCAGCCCATCCCCTGCCCAAGCCCCAGCCCAGCCCTGCCCCCAGCTCAGCCCCAGCCCAGCCCCAGCCCTGCCCTAGCCCTGCCCAGCCACCAGCCCACCCTTGCCCCAGCCCCAGACCAGCCCTAGCCCCAGACCAGCCCCAGCCCGGCCTCGGCCCCAGCCTCCAGCCCCAGCCCTGCCCAAGCCTTGGTTCCAGCCCCAGCCACAGTCCTGCCCCATCCCAGCTCCCATCCCCAGCCCTGCCGCAGCCCTGCCCTCAGCCCAGCCCCAGCCCCAGCCCGGCCCCAAGCCCTGACACTACCCCGGCCCCAGCTCCACCCTCAGCCCAGCCCCAGCCCTGGACCGAGCCCCAGTTGCAGCCCCGAGCCCAGCCCTGCCCTAGCCCAGCCCCAGCCCCAGCCCCACCCCCGGCCCCATCCCCGGCCCCAGCCCATCCCTAGCTCAGCCCTGTCCCAGCCCCAGCCCTAGCCCAGCCCAGCCCTGCCCCAGTCCCAGCCCCATCCCCGGCCTCAGCCCAACCATAACCTATCACTGCCCCAGCCCCAGGCCTAGCCCAGTCGTGCCCTCAGCCCAGCCACAGCCCCAGCCCAGCCCCTGCCCTGGACCCGGCCCCAGCCCCACCCCAGCCTCATCCCCAGCCCAGGCCCAGCCCTGCCCCAGCCCAGCCCCACACTCATCCCCAGCCCAGCCCTGCCCCAGCCCTACCTCTGCCCAGTCCCGGTCCATGCCCAGCTCCAGCCCTGGACCCAGCCCCAGCCCCACCCCAGCCTCATCCCCAGCCCAGGCCTAGCCCTGCCCCAGCCCCAGCCCCACCCCCGGACCCATCTCCAGCCCCAGCCCTGCCCAGCCCCAGCCCTGAACCGAACCCAGCCCTAGCCCATCCCTACCCTCAGCCCCAGCCCCAGCCCCTGCCCCAGCCCTGCCCTGCCCCAGCCCCACCCTCGGTCCCAGCCCAGCCCAAACCCTGGCCCAACCCCAGCCCAAACCCCATCCTTGCCCCCAGCCCAGCCCTAGCCCTGCCCCAGTCCCAGCCCCAGCCCAGCCCCAGCCCTGGACCCAGCCCCAGCCCCACCCCAGCCTCATCCCCAGCCCAGGCCTAGCCCTGCCCCAGCCCCAGCCCCACCCCCAGACCCATCTCCAGCCCCAGCCCTGCCCAGCCTCAGCCCTGCACCGAACCCAGCCCTAGCCCAGCCCTGCCCTCAGCCCCAGCCCCAGCCCCTGCCCCAGCCCTGCCCCTGCCCCAACCATGCCCCGGCCCAGCCCCAGCCCCAGCCCAGCCCCTGCCCTGGACCCAGCCTCAGCCCAGCCACAGCAACAGCCCAGCCCCAGCCACAGCCCAGCCCCAGCCCTGGACCCGGCCCCAGCCCAGCCCCAGCCCCACCCCAGCCTCATCCCCTGCCCAGCCCCAGCCCTGCCCCAGCCCAAACCTTAGCCCCGGCCTCATCCCCATCCCTGCCCCCAGCCCAGGCCCAGCCCTGCCCCAGCCCAGCCCCACACTCGTCCCCAGCCCAGCCCCTGCCCCAGCCCTACCCCTGCCCAGTCCCGGTCCATGCCCAGCTCCGGCCCTGCCCCAGCCCTGGCCCCAGCCCCAGCCCCAGCCCAACCCTGCCCCAGCCCCAGCCCCAGCCCCAGCCCCAGCCCCAGCCCTGCCCAAGATTTGGTTCCTGCCCCAGCCCCAGCCCTGCCACAGCCCCACCCTCGGTCCCAGCCCAGCCCAAACCCTGGCCCAACCCCAGCCCAAACCCCATCCTTGCCCCCAGCCCAGCCCTAGCCCTGCCCCAGTCCCAGCCCCAGCCCAGCCCCAGCCCTGGACCCAGCCCCAGCCCCACCCCAGCCTCATCCCCAGCCCAGGCCTAGCCCTGCCCCAGCCCCAGCCCCACCCCCGGACCCATCTCCAGCCCCAGCCCTGCCCAGCCCCAGCCCTGCACCGAACCCAGCCCGAGCCCAGCCCTGCCCTCAGCCCCAGCCCCTGCCCCAGCCCTGCCCCTGCCCCAGCCCTGCCCCAGCCCAGCCCCAGCCCCAGCCCCAGCCCAGCCCCTGCCCTGGACCCAGCCTCAGCCCAGCCCCAGCCACAGCCCAGCCCCAGCCCTGGACCCAGCCCCAGCCCAGCACCAGCCCCACCCCAGCCTCATCCCCTGCCCAGCCCCATCCCTGCCCCAGCCCAAACCTTAGCCCCGGCCCCATCCCCATCCCTGCCCCCCGCCCAGCCCCAGCCCTGCCCCATCCCAGCCCCAGCCCCAGCCCCAGCCCAGCCCTCAGCCCATTCCTGGTCCCAGCCCAGCCACAGCCCAGCCCCAGCACTGCCCCAGCCCAGCCACAGCCCCAGCCCAGCCCCAGCCCTGGACCCAGCCCCAGCCCCAGCCCAGCCCTAGCCCAGCCCTGACCCAGCCCCAGTCCTAGCCCAGCCCTGCCCTCAGCCCAGCCCCAGGCCCGGACCCAGCCCCGGCCTCAGCCCAGCCCTAACCTAGCCCTGTCCCAGCCTCCGCCCTGCCCAGCCCCAGCCCTGCACCGAGCCCAGCCCCAGCCCGGACACAGCCCTGCCCCAGCTCTGGCTCCAGCCCTGTCCCCTGCCCCGGCCCCTGCCCCAGCCCCAGCCCTAGGCTAGCCCCTGCCCTCAGCCCCAGCCCCAGCCCCACCCTCGGCCCCAGCCCCAGCCCCTGCCCCAGTCCTTCCCCAGCCCAGCCCCAGCCCCAGCCCCAGCCCAGCCCCTGCCCTGGACCCAGCCCCAGCCACAGCCCCAGCCCAGCCCCAGCCCCAGCCCTGCCCCAGCCCCAGACCCAGACCCAGCCCCAGCCCCTGCCCCAGCCCCAGCCCTGCCCCCAACCCAGCCCCAGCCATGCCCCCAGCCCAGACCTGCCCCCAGCCCCAGCCCAAGGCCCAGCCTCCAGCCTACTCCAGCCCCAGCCCCGGCCCCAACCTCAGTCCCAGCCCTACCCCAGGCCCCAGCCCCTGCCCCAGTCCAGCCCCAGCCCTGCGTCAGCCCTGCCCCAGCCCTAGTCCCCAGCCCACCCCCAGCACAGCACCAGCCCTGCCCCAGCCCTAGACCCAGCCCAGCCCCAGCCCCAGGCCAGCCCCTGCCCTGGACCCGGCCCCAGCCCCACCCCAGCCTCATCCCCAGCCCAGGCCCAGCCCTGCCCCGGCCCAGCCCCAGCCCCAGCCCCACACTCGTCCCCAGCCCAGCCACTGCCCCAGCCCTACCCCTGCCCAGTCCCGGTCCATGCCCAGCTCCAGCCCTGCCCCAGCCCCGGCCCCAGCCCCAGCCCTGCCCCAGCCCCAGCCCCAGCCCTGCCCAAGACTTGGTTCCTGCCCCAGCCCCAGCCCTACCCCAGCCCCACCCTCGGTCCCAGCCCAGCCCAAACCCTGGCCTATCCCCAGCCCAAACCCCATCCTTGCCCCCAGCCCAGCCCTAGCCCTGCCCCAGTCCCAGCCCCAGCCCAGCCCCACCCCTGGACCCAGCCCCAGCCCCAACCTAGCCTAATCCCCAGCCCAGGCCTAGCCCTGCCCCAGTCCCAGCCCCAGCCCCAGCCCAGCCCATGCCCTGGACACAGCCCCAGCCAATCCCCAGTCCTGCCCCAGCCCTGCCCTCAGCCCAGCCCCAGCCCCAGCCCGGCCCCAGTCCTGCCCCAGCCCTGGACACAGCCCCACCCTGGACCCATCCCCAGCCCCAGCCCAGCCCCAGCCCTGCCCCAGCCTAGCCCCAGCCCCAGTCCAGCCCCTGCCCTGGATCCAGTCCCAGCCCCAGCCCAGCCCCAGGCCAGCCCCAGCCACCGCCCAACCCCAACCCTGCCCCAGCCCTGCCCCAGCCTCATCCCAGCCCCAGTACTGCCCCTGCCCTGGACCGAGCCCCAGCCCCACCCCAGTCTCATCCCAAGCCCAGGCCCAGCCCTGCCCCAGCCCAGCCCCAGCCATCGCCCAGCCCCAGCCCTGGACCCAGCCCCAGCCCCAGCCATCTCCCAGTCCCCGCCCCTGCCCCAGCCCCACCCCCGGCCCCAGCCCCGGCCCCAGCCCATCCCTAGCTCAGCCCTGTCTCAGCCCCAGCCCTAGCCCAGCCCAGCCCTGCCCCAGTCCCAGCCCCAGCCCCGGCCTCAGCCCAACCATAACCTATCACTGCCCCAGCCCCAGGCCTAGCCCAGTCGTGCCCTCAGCCCAGCCCCAGCCTCAGCCCAGCCCCCGCCCCAGCCCAATCCTTGCCCCCAGCCCAGCCCGAGTCCGGCCCCAGGCCCAGCCCCAGCCCTGCCCTGGACCCAGCCCCAGCCCCACCCCAGCCTCATCCCCAGCCCAGCCCCATCCCCAGCCCCAGCCCTGCACCTAACCCAGCCCCAGCCCGGCCCCAGCCCTGGACCCAGCCACAGCCCTGCCCCAGCCCCAGCCCTGCCCCGGCCCAGCCCCAGCCCCAGCCCAGCCCCTGCCCTGGACCCAGCCCCTGCCCTGGACCCAGCCACAGCCACAGCCCAGCCCCAGCCCTGGACCCAGCCCCAGCCCCACTCCAGCCTCATCCCCAACCCAGGTCCAGCCCTGCCCCAGCCCAAGCCCCAGCCCCAGCCCCATCCCTGCCCCCAGCCCAGCCCCAGCCCCAGCCCTGCCCCAGTTCAGCCCTAGCCCAGCCCTGCCCCAGCCCCCGCCCTGCCCCAGCCCCAACTCTGCACCAAACGCGGCCCCAGCCCGATCCCAGCCCTGCCCCAGCTCTAGCCCCAGCCCTGCCCCCAGCCCCGGCCCCTGCCCCAGCCCTGCCCCAGCCCTAGCCCAGCCCTGCCCTCAGCCCCAGCCCCTGCCCCACACTCGGCCCCAGCCCAGCCCCTGCCCCAGCCC